>NC_056737.1:347226848-347229348 GCF_019279795.1 Protopterus annectens | reverse complement strand
CACTATAGCCAATAAAACCAGAACCCTCACCTCTGAAAAAAAGGAAGCCAATTTGGTGGTCCCCGGCCATAAAGAAACTGTACAACAGAAGGAGAGGACCAATATGGAATAAGGTGAAGTCTCAATACTGGAAAAAAACCATTATCAGCCTCAATTAAAAGCTGAGATCCCACATCAAATACTACAAAGTTAGCTGTAAAAATTGAATCGGACTATATAGTAAAGACAACCACAATGCCTCATACAGTTATATAAAGAATCTCCATGGCAATACCAAGATTTGTTCTGAACTACTAGACAATGGTACCTCCTAGATTGAGCCAACCCATATTGCCAATATACTGGCTGACATACTGAGTGCAAACTTTATCCCTCTCTCCCTGTCAAAGGACCAGTCACAATTCCAGTACACTGCCAGGCACCCAGTATTACAGCTGCACAAGTTAAAATATCACTGTCCCAAGGCCAAGACTACAGCTTCTACGGGGCCTGACAATATCCCTGGCTGTGTTCTACATGAACTACAGCACGACCTGCACTTCACCTGTGTGCCCTGTGCAAGCACAGCTTCACCTCAGGCTTTGTCCATATTGAATTGTGCACTGTTACAGTCACCTCTCAACACAAACGAGGTTCAACTACAGACCCTGGGAAATAGCGCCCCAACTGAGTGACAACTCGTTTGTGCAAAGCTATGGAATGCATCATCATGCACCTAATAAACAGAGATATGGGAATCTGCAGACTCAGGATCCCACACAGTTTACTTTTTTGAAGGGTAGCTTGTACTTGCTTAGTCAACCTGGTCAACTTCTTGCCATCAGTCACCTGAGCTGCGGATGAAGGCAAGGTGGCACATACAGCCTGCCTTGATCTGGCCAAAGCCTTTGATAAAATTCCCCACTCAGGAACTATGCAAAAACTCACTAAGCTAGGCATCAGCTCCTGTATCACTAGGTGGGTTGCAAACTGGATCACAGATAGGACTCACAGTGTGGAAATAGCTGACTCCAAGTCAGACTGCTGAACAGTCATAAGTGGAGTCCTACAGGGTTCTGTCCTTTGTCCTCTCTTGTTTGGTATCAACTTCTCTGAAGTCCATGCCAACATGAAGAGGCTCTGGCTGACAAAGTTTTCAGACAATTGCAAGTTGGGAACTATTATTAACTACCCAAGTGATGTTGGCATCCTACTGAAAGGCATCACTGAGACCAATGACTGGTGTCAGAGCCATGGCTTTGAGCTCAATGTCAGAAAGTGTGATGTCATCCCCTGTGTGGAAAACCCTGATCCCATGATTTACTACATTGATAGTAGTCCCCAGAGCAAAGAAGGTGTTATAAGAGATCTGGGTAAACAGGTTGACAGCAATGTCTCTTGACCACCACATTGCCACTGTGGTCACAAAGTCCTTCTATGTGGCACATCTCAGTCCTAATGCATTAGCATCCAGGAAGGAAGAGGTCATTGTCCCCACGTACTCTTCTTGACAGAGTGCCACAGTTTGTGTCCGTGTACATATTCTGATGGATGTGAGGTAGGGAAATGAAATGTATGTCCTCATTTTCTGACAACAATCATATAATTACAGTGATTTACCAGAGAAATGATAGTAATCTATAAAGCAAACTAGAAATATGAGCAATAAACCTGGACAACCTGAAACGATCCAGCCAGTTGGCAGTTATGCGAACCCCATTCTGCAATGAATCTGGACCAAGGATGACAAAGTGGTGGGTGAAAGCCATGAAAATGGAGATGTATCTGAAGTAGTGGCATAGGTAATCTAACACAGTTGCTGTAGTAACACTCTCCTGTGTGCTCTAACATTTATTTACTGAAATAGCAATAGTAATTAAATTTGGAGATCTGCTATGGCTAATTACATGTATATTTGCAAATATATCAGCCACTACAGGGATGTAAATGTAGAGAAAAACATACACCAGTGTGAAAGTGCATATCCAAAACTAACATCACCACAGTCACAGTCACATACCGTTAAGTCAAGTGAACAGTAGAGTATATTGACTGTGTGAACAAATACATCATTGTTTGCCACCCACACACTAGCCCTACAAATAGAGTCCCATTGTCAGTGTAGTCTGAATCTTGACCTTGGTACAGGACATGTCTCAGTCTGCCCCTACAAACACATACAGCCAATAGATCAGTGGAAACTGGAGAAGCATGCACAGTCAGATAAGGAAGACGCCACAACACTTATATCCACCCCCCTCCATACACAGCCCAAATAACATGTACACATGACATGTGTGCACAATCATGACAGTCTGTTAACAATGACCAGACATACACAGGCCTCTCACATGCACAGTTCACCTCATAATGCACAAGCTCAGGACTCATATCTAAGGCCTCTTCCTTGACATGTCTGTGGATGTTCTACATCATTGGGATGGTAGCAGGAATGAAGTCAAGAAATTATGATAATAAATATGTCTACACTTGATTGACATCTGGACAAAGTCTGACATCA
>NC_056737.1:347196848-347221848 GCF_019279795.1 Protopterus annectens | reverse complement strand
TAGGATGTAATCCAAAATGGAGCATGATAAAGCAGTTTCTGTGAAGTTGATACAATTCCAAAATGGACAATCATAGAAATGTGCGGGAAAATCGGCATATATAAGCCCCATAGGCGGGAATACACAGCATAAATGATTGTAGAATAGACCTGCAGGCAGAATGAGTGGAGTAGGGGAGGGACGTTGCTTTCGAGCACAGCGGTGGTGCGTTGAGGAGTCCAGATACATGGTCTGGCTCCTAGTTCATCATCATGAGGCCCAACTCATGCAGGGCCAGGTCTCATGGGGAGCAAACAGGGCGGAGGCATGGGACCAGTTGGCTCATGATCTCACCAGTGCTACTGGGATTCCACGTACCGGTGAGCAGGACCGTCACCACCATGCGGACCTGTAGCGACGCAAACAAGACCAGTTGACCCAATGGATCCAGGAGGCCCAGGATATGCCCAACGCCCCACTACTGAGTAAGTTACATTTTACTTATGTATGTAAGGAATTCAACTAGCTGATATCATGGAGATGTGTATTCCAATATTACTTGTTTTGTATTACAGCTGCAGGTGTCCGCTCTGCGAATCGCAGGGCACATGACAGCAGGCTGGTGCAGCTGCGCCACCATGCAGGTTAGTAACCCCACCTAGTACTTGTAAATAAATATTATAGTGTAGCACTTAGCAGAACACTGCAGTGTATTCATTAAAAGTAATTGAATGTGCAAGCAATAAGTGAAAGTGTGCAGGTATGGCTGCATCAAGTTCATCAGTATGTAAGTGAAACTGGAAATATAATTGATAGAAATAAATAGTTCTGTAATACAGATGTCCCACCATTAATTAAATGTAGTATAACCTGCAGTAGTCTCAAGAGTACAGCTTCAGAAGCTGAGTTAATCACATGTGAGATATATCCCCTGTTGAAATGCTGAATCATGACAGAAGTGAGGCTGCTGGAAAGTGTTTGAATCACCACAGGTCTAATATGTGAACAAAGCCTAGAAGTACCATCCTGAACTGTGAAATAGCAGGATGTGTGAGAGTGACAGAAAGGGTCATGTATCAATAAATAAAGTAGTAATAACTCCTGAATATATAAGCCTCAGTGTGGTTCTACAGAACTAAATGCATGTGGGAATTAAAAATTAACATCCCAAACTGATTTCAGTGTATCTGAATCTTGAATGTTTAAGCCGAAATCTGTATATGGTGATCACAGTCAACAATTTTCAGATAGAATGAATGATTGTCTGACATACTAAACATCCATAGTTCTCCCCTGCCCTGTCATCAAAATGTAGCAGGATGATGTATCTGATCAAATTCAAAATAACTAGGATAGTTATGTATCTGTAACAGGTCTAGCATGACAGTCAATTAAAAATCATTTGAAAACTATCACCCACAAGTTAATTGTGTTTCTATTACAAATGTATATCAATGTATAATTTATGAATGTGTCAGCATTTTCTTTCTGCACCCCACCCTATAATTGCAAATTAAAAAACTCACTAAATATTGGTATGTGAACATTTCATTAACCATGGACATTTGTCCTGTTGTTTCAAAAATATATGCATGTCCGTTGTTGCATGTGCCCTGTTCATACCTGCAAACCTGATGGCCTGTTGCCATTAATCAACCCTGCATGTTGTTTGATTGTGTATTTCTGTTCAAATAATGCATGTGATATTGATATGCCTGTTGTTCAATAGTGTTAATATCTGGGTGTTTGTTTAATGGGAATACCAATGCATGCTGTTACAACTAATTTGAATGGAATAATATGCTACTAACCCAAACTAACATAACATACTCACAAACCTAGAACACTTGGGAAGGCGGCTCCCAGCAGACCCACCTCTCCCACCTCATCTGGCGATTGCACCTGGCACTAGTGCCCAGGCCGGACCCTCCTCCAGTGGCCCTGTGCCACCTTCGGGTGGAAGCGCTGCAGGGGATGGGGCCTGTCCCCCCTCTGCAAGCGTGGCCGGAGGAACCCATCCGCTCACCCTCCAAGGTGTCCGGTCTGTGGTGCGAAGGGAGATTCAAGACTGTTCTTGGGCCCCTACACCAGCTTGAGGCCCGGGTGGCACAGCTTATGGGCATGCCCGTTGTCCCACCTGCACAGCCCCCAGCACAGCCCCATCCTGGGCTGTGAAGGAACAGTGGCAACTGCCTATGGGTGGGGATATCAGTTCCACTGTTGCCATCTGTGGGCTCATGTGCCCTGGATATCCCAACCTCCGTGCCCGTCAATTGTGTAACCCCCCCACATGTGTCATACACTGCCCCTGTATGCGTCTTGTCTGTCTTGTCTGTTAACCTACCCAACCTACCTCCCCAGCTATACTGACTACCTTCACCTGACATACCACTCTCACCTGAAAAAAAAAAAAGGGCACTCTGTACCCACAAAAAAATTACGCCCCATACATAGCTGTCCATATTGCACACATGTCTGCTGGACATTGAAACTGTTAATTACAATTGGCTGTACAACAGGTATTAATGTTGTCCTGACACCTGTCTCAGGGGTGGAAGGTTTCAAATGTCACACCAAATTACATACAAATGCACAGCTGTTGCTAAGAAAGACATGGGCAGCTATGGGCCTCACCTACATCCCTCCTGCAAATCCCAAGCTTGTTTCCCTACTGTCTTACCCTCTTTGCGACCCCTTTTTCACCACTTTCCTGTCACCCCTTTTTCTTTCAAAGAAAATAGCGCGGGTGTGCGCGTGTGTTAGTGGAGCTCACCACCAGTGCGCATGCGTGAGCTCCGCGCAAACGAGCGCAGACCTGGTTTTAAGTGCTTAAAAGTGCCTTTGGCACTTTTGATTGACAGGTCCTGTACTTATTTCGAAAGAAAAATAAATTCTCACTGTTAGTCTCGAACCCAGGACCTTGGTAACACTAATCTATATGACCTACCACTAAGCCATGACTCTCATACAAGAGCATAGTGCTAAAATAAATATAACATGTAATAGTAGGTATCAATATAAAGGCAATATAGGATGTGTACTACCCAAAGCATGTCAGGTAGATTTTTAATGTCCGAATTACTGGATTCCCATACTAGTTTAGTGTTAACAGAAACAGCCCTGCTAATTGTTAGCTTCTACTTAATAATGTAAGGTAATGTACATATATGAAAGTATGTATATGTACACACACACACATATATATATATATATATATATATATATATATATATATATATATATATATATATATATATAAATACATATGAAATATAGTTGTAGGTGTCAGTATTCATACACACCCACTACAGGAAACAGTGAAGATAAATGCAGCAACCAGAATCTACAACACAGCCTGACTCCTGTGAGACTTACTAACCCTTTTAACTGCTTAAAGGTGCCTTCAGCACTTTGATTGACAGGCCCTGTACTCAATTTGAAAGCAGAATAAAATCATACTATTAGGCCCTACCACAAGACCATTGTAACACTAGTCTGTATGACCAACCACTAAGCCATGACTCTCATACAGGAATATAGTGCTAAAATAAGTATAACATGTAATAGTAGGAATGAAGATAAAAGCAATATAGGATGTGTACAACCCAAAGCATGTCAGGTAGACCTTTACTGTCCTAATTACTGGATTCCCATACTAGTTTAGTGTTAACAGAAACAGCCCTGCTAATTGTTAGCTTGTACATAATAATGTAAGGTAATGTACATATATGAAAGTATGTATATGTACACACACACACACATATATATATATATATATATATATATATATATATATATATATGTATTAATACATATGACATATAGTTGTAGGTGTCAGTATTCATACACACTCACTACAGGAAACAGTGAAGATAAATGCAGCAACCAGAATCTACAACACAGCCTGACTCCTGTGAGACTTACTAACCCTTTTAACTGCTTAAAGGTGCCTTCAGCACTTTGATTGACAGGCCCTGTACTCATTTCAAAAGAAAAAATTATTTCCCACTGTCAGTCTCGAACCCAGGACTTGGGTAATACTAGTCTGTATGACCTACCATTAACCCATGACTCTCATACAAGAACATAGTGCAAAAATAAATATAACATGTAATAGTATGAATCAATATAAAGGCAATATAGGATATATACTACCCAAAGCATGTCAGGTAGATTTTTAATGTCCGAATTACTGGATTCCCATACTACTTTAGTGTTAACAGAAACAGCCCTGCTAATTGTTAGCTTCTACTTAATAATGTAAGGTAATGTACATATATGAAAGTATGTATATGTACACACACACATATATATATATATATATATATATATATATATATATATATATATATATATATATTAATACATATGAAATATAGTTGTAGGTGTCAGCATTCATACACACTCACTACAGGAAACAGTGAAGATAAATGCAGCAACCAGAATCTACAACACAGCCTGACTCCTGTGAGACTTACTAACCCTTTTAACTGCTTAAAGGTGCCTTCAGCACTTTGATTGACAGGCCCTGTACTCAATTTGAAAGCAGAATAAAAGCATATGATTAGGCCCTACCACAAGACCATTGTAACACTAGTCTGTATGACCTACCACTAAGCCATGACTCTCATACAGGAATATAGTGCTAAAATAAGTATAACATGTAATAGTAGGAATGAAGATAAAGGCAATATAGGATGTGTACTACCCAAAGCATGTCAGGTAGACCTTTACTGTCCTAATTACTGGATTCCCATACTAGTTTAGTGTTAACAGAAACAGCCCTGCTAATTGTTAGCTTCTACTTAATAATGTAAGCTAATGTACATATATGAAAGTATGTATATGTACACACACACACACACACACACACACACACACATATATATATATATATATATATATATATATATATATATATATATATATATATATATATATATATATATATATATATTAATACATATGGAAATATAGTTGTAGGTGTCAGTATGCATACACACTCACTACAGGGAACAGGTGAGAGAAATGCAGCAACCTGAATTTACAACACAGCATGAATCATGAGAGACTTACTAATCTTCACACTCACAGAACACTGTCGACAGCATACCAGCATGGTCCACGCCCTTACAATCTGAAAGGGCAATGCCTATCTCACATACCCTTTTATAGCACTGTCCTGAAATCACAGTGAGACATGCAATCAGTACACAACTGGCTGCATGCAATTAGCAAATGCTGCCTTACAATTGGTGCAGAGGCCATCACATGGACCTATGCAGATACATACAAAAGCATCCAATACTAACACTCCACACATGCAATACATTCATTGCACCAAACCGACGGAGAAAGAGAGAGAGAGAGAGAGAGAGAGAGAGAGAGAGAGAGAGAGAGAGAGAGAGAGAGAGAGAAATAAATAAATAAATAAATAAAGCAATAAAGGCAGTGATAAAAAAACTGCATCATCACAGCAACAAAACCAGCAGCAATCAGCAATTATCACCAGTGGCACAGCAACAGCTGACACAAACACAGGTAATGCAAAGTGGCAGGTTAATACTGTGTTTACTGTGAAACCTCCAAATGTATCATAGTTCACTATCTATAGGTATGTCCATGAGATAGGTTGTGTGTACATACTCCTGATATATATACATATGTAATATTGCTGTACATGTCTTCCATACTTAAAACTTCCATAGCTTAGAACACAAGGCCAGTTATGCATATGATGCAGTAGTTCCCAGGGTCAGTAGAGGTTCCTCCTCATTGGTGTGGGACCACTGTGTATGTACGGCACTGTTCAGGTACATATCCTGTAGTATGGTCAGGGATTAATATCAGTCTGTAATGTGGTGCTATGTCCTCTAGGGGTGAACGTATCACACATCCAGGGATACCATTTTGTAACAGTGATGCTGTGTGTTCTGCAATGTTGAGGGTGGCCCTCACCTGGACATGTGAGATGATAGGGAGGTTACATTCATCTGTGATAACTAATTCCACTTGTGTAGGAGAATGGGGGGGGGTACCTGCACCTAAACTGTCTGCAACAATGTTGCCAATATCTGTGCATTTGGTGAATGTGAAGCATCTTTCCACTGCTGACCACAGATGCCTTGCCTTCATGTGAATCTGCTCTGTGCTGCAGTAGCCTCCTGCTATTGTTATACAATGTGCCTGTATCTGTAGTCCACTGGACAGGATAAATAAGTGGTGTGCATACGGTCTGGGTTAGATATGTGTGTGCACATTACATGTACTATGTGGGATGTCTGTGGTAAGCTTTTGCAAAGGGGCCAGCAGTGTGTGTTGTGGCTTCCACTGGCCCAGCGGGCTGCATGGATAGCATCACAGTCCTAACTAGTGAATAACTGTGTAATTACATACATACATAGCAAGGTAGTATACTGTGCTTGTGGTGTTGTTGGGATATGTATATCCAGGCTGAGTAATGTGTGTCCACACCACAGTGTTGGATGGCAACACACATACAGTATGTTGGGATGAACACCCAGAGTGTTTCAGAAGTGTTGCCTGTGCAGAAATATCTGGCCATTACCTGCGCATCCTCCACAACACACACACATGCAACATATGGCAGAAGTAGTATAGCAGTACACATAGGTTCATAGGTTCATACTAGGCTATTTGCCCTAGGGCATTGATAAGCCTGGCCAGAATGTGTTTCTCTTTTGCCACCCAATTATAATTTATTTTGCTATGCCCTTTTCTGAGGTTAGTATACTGTGCCTCTGTCTAACAGTGACATAGAAGTGATACCCGGGGTACAACTATGATCTCCCATCCACTCATCCAGATTCCTATGGAAGAGAGTCAATGAGGGACTCTGTTTAACCTGTACTGTGAGTTCATTACAGAGTGAAGGGAGCCTCTGGGTTATGAATCTGTCCCTCCAGCATGTCCTATTTATTTCAGTGCTAAGGTTCAGGTCTCTTGAGCATGTGGCTGTATGGGATTTTGATTTCCTGAGGTGCAGCATGTCCATTACTTCTGGGTTGGACATGGCTGTATACGTCAGGCACAGATTGCCTCTGAACAGGCAGTATGCCACTGAGTCCAGCTGGATTTTCTTTAACTGGGCAGCATATGGCATCTGTTTGAGCCCTTTGATCCTCTTGATGAGGTACTGTTGGGGGTTTTCCAGTTGCTGTAGATGTCTGGTTAGGTACATCCCAAAAGGGGCATTGTACTCAATTATAGGCCTGTTGATGGATGAGTAAAGAGGCACGATGACCTCTCCTGATGTACATGTGAATCCCTTCATGATTAGCTGGGCTATATAACATGTTTTTCAATCCACTTTGGCCACGTGGTTGTCAAATGACAGATTGCTATCAAGTTTGTTCCCCAGGTCCCCAATTACTTCTTCTGTACTTAATGGCTTAACACCTATGTGGTACTTTGCCACCAATGTGGAGATGTGGGTATCTTTGATGAATATTGATACTCCCCCTCCTTTTGTTGTTTGGCCCAAGTGTTGGGGCCAACAAGAATGGTAACAGGTATAACCTGGTAGTGCTGGTGTGCTCTTGGGAAACCTGAACCAGGTTTCTGTTACTGCACAGATATCGATGTCCATAATGCTAAGTATAGTTTTGAGTGCGTGTATCTTGAGGTTTAGACTTCTGGCGTTGAGTAGCATTACTCTTAGTTCCTCATCCTTTGTGATACCTATGGATGTGGGTTTGCCTTATGAGCCTTGCCTAATAAAGGCACTATGGGTGTAGCAAGAGCCTTTGCCAAAATCCAAAAGCCCAGGGGTGACAGGTGCAAGCTGTCCCTAGCAAAGCATCGTGGCTTGTACAGCATATCATCCCAAGCTGACAGGCATTGGCTCACCTTTGAATGACACCAGTACTTCAGTCAATTGTTGAAAGTGATCATCTTGCCTTGATATTGTGGCATCATTCTTGGTGAGGGTAAGATGCTACTCAAGGTCAGGGTCATACTGTCTTGGGCTACATGCTCAGAGAGCTCCTTTCTGTCTCTTTTCATGTAGTCCAGGGAGGTATGTGTCAGGTCATTCACACCAGCATGGACAATGAGTGAGTCATATTTGTACTTGCCTTGGAGTGACTTGAGTGCAACCTCCACTATGTTTCAGACTGTTATGCAGGCACAGGCACGTATGGAAAGGTACACCAGACAGGGTCTGAGGGAGCTGACAGCATGTCGCACAGCCATGACAGATGGCATGCGTGACATTGCGAATGCTATTCGTAATTTCACAGATGTCGTTGACAGATGTTGTGGGGACATACAACAGCTGCTCCACAACCAGATGTCCATGGGCCAGGGCGATGGTGTGCGTTTGCGGCGTCGATGTGGCCATATGCTGGCAACAGCACCAGCTGGCAGTCGCCGTGGACGACAACAGGCCCACTCACGCACCTCAAGTGCCAGCAGCAGCCCCAGCAATGCTGGGTTAGTGCTGTCATCAGGACGCCCCAGGAGACCACGTGCATGTGGCTCTGGACAGTCCCAACAGGGAACTGTGTCCAGTCAACACACACCTGCTTCCGATGACAGTACCCAGTCTGGGTTAGTACCGGATACGGTCCGTAGCACCCCTGCCAGGCACAGGTACCGTGTCCTTGCCCACAGACACTGATTTGGATGACCTGACAGGTGCAGTGCTGTCCACAAAACCCTGTACATGGCAGCCATTATGTGGGACTGTGTGCGTGCTTACACACATGCAGAAATTTAACACCTAGGGCAAACACATACACACACACACTGCACCATCACTGGTCCACCCTGTACTGCTGCCCCTCACAAACACGCATACACACACATGTCAATTGGTGGTACCAGTGGCTGGCTTGGGCATACCTAACCCACACCCTGTGCATATGATGACACTGTGCCACCTCCTGCATACTACAACATCAGTGCAGGAAAAGGTAAACATGTTTCTGATGCACAGGGTGACTACATAGATGTGTATAAGTAGTAACATGTTGGTAACTGTTCACTGTTCCATTATGATTGTGTGTGTATCCCAGCATTCCTGCTGCAGTAACTGTATGAATGTCCTGAATTGTTATCTGCACCCATACTACTTACCAAAGTGTACCAGCTGCACACCATCACATGCTACCATTGACTATGGGGATGTGCATCATGTGCTGTATTGTAGATTCATCTATATGTATCTGTTCTGTCACACATGCATTTACACACACCCTGCTACCCCCACACATGCACACGCTCACCTGCCATTTCCATTATTTATTACCCTACATGAGTAGCTGTCGACACATGACAGGTACACATTTGAAAAGTGCACTATTTGGATTACTACCGATTTCCTCTTCTCTACCTGTACTCACAGGGTGCAGGCAACCTCATTAGTTTAAAAGTGTAATGTGCATCAGGTACTGTGGTTCCCTGATTGCCACATCCAACATGTTTTCCATATGGAAATGCACACACAGAAACATCCCACATCCACACACTTGCCACATTCAGGTTTCAAAACACTATCTAGGTATGTTCTGGTACACGTGCGTGTTACAGTAGCATGTAGCACTATACTGAGTACTGGCAGTTGTCTGTTGTCATGTTGTTTGTATAGGGTGCTGTCAACATCACTGTTTGTTAAGGGAAATGTGCACCCTGCAGTGCGTAGCCCCATTTGGCAAAAGCCACATCCCACCCCCAGCATTGTGCACACACACTAACCCCACTCACACTAAAACACATACTTTCCATTTGCAAGATTCAAACTCCTACCTAACTGTGTTATGACACTAGAGACAGGCACATTAGCAGAGTGCGCTATTTGCATTAGTAGGAGAAATACTTTCTAATGCTGTACTTAGAGGGTGGTGACATCATCTGTGTTTAGGAAGAGGGATGTGCACCCTGTAGTGTGTTCTCCCACTTGGCAAAAGGCACTTTTCCCTCACAGCATTATGCACACAAAAACCCCACTCGCACTAACTCACATACATTCCCTTTGCAGGATTCAAACCCCTACCTAACTATGTTATGACACTAGAGACAGACGCATTAGCAGAGCGCACTATACAAATTACTGGGGAGCTTTAATTCAGGTAATATAGTTATAGAGTGCTGACATCATCAGTGTTTCAAAAGGGGAATCTGCATCCTGTAGTGTACTTTCACAGTTGCTAATAGGGGCATTTCCCGCACACACATAGATGTGTTTGAGGTTTGCATATGTGGGGGATCCAGTACTCCAGTGTGATTAGTATATGGTTCGATTGCAACAATGAGGGATATACTTCAAGTGGTGAGCATTTTGTACTCATGTTTGTGATGATCAAGTCTAGTATATTTTCCCCTCCTGTGGGAATGTTGACTACTTGTTCCATAGCTAAAGAGTTTCTGAACTATGGGAACCCTAGAGCTTGGGTATTGTGGCTTGAGTAATGTTCACAGTCTATGTTTGGGTACTTGAAGTCACCCAGTATGATGGTGTTTGCAGAGAAATCTATACTCTCCTGTGTCGTCATGAAGGCTGTGTGGGATTCCTGAGTTTGAGAGGGTGATGTAAGAGCTCCTCTGTGTCTCTTTCCATGTGGTCCAGGGAGGTACGTCTCAGGTTGTTCACACCAACATGGACAATGACTGCCTCATACTTGTACTTGCTGTGGAGTGACCTGAGTGCTTGTGTTATGTGGCACATTCTATCACCCGACAGGTAGCTAAATGTGACCCTCACCTTGCTCAGTCTGGAGAGTGGGACATCAGTGTGTCTGACTATGGCATCACCTATTATAGGTGAGTCACACATTGTGTTTGGCCTTATGGGCTGTGCCTGTTAAGAACACTGACTTTGTGAGGTCTGTGTTGCTTGTGATATGTGTTCATGTGGGATGCAGCATGTCTAGCCATGTCATTTCTGTCCGTGGTCTGGTAAGTATCACCTTTGGTGACATAGGTATTCTTATGTCAGCTGGTGAGCATTTGCAGTGTTACCTACTGAAAGTGGTACAGCTTGTTTGTTGTACAATGGACTACATGCAGCCCTGCTTACAGTAGCTATGTTTGCATGCATGTTTCCTTGAAGTTACCCTGGAATACTGATCCAACCTGCCATGCAGAGTTACACAGCTTCTGTGGACTCCTAGTGACATCTGCATAGCTTACTATATGTATGTTCATGTCTCACTTGACAGAATGTCACTGTTTCTCCCGTTCACATGTACGTTGCCTGTGACACTTTGCATATGTCTTACCTGGCATCTGTCTACGTGAGCAGTCATATATGCCACTGCAGGACTCTAAACCTGATGATGCACACACTCTAAACATTCCTCAGCATGGAGAACATCACTATGTGTGCAGTAACAGATACCGGATTCAGGGCTACCAACAGCACCCCAGCACGACCAAGTTATACCTCATACCATGCTTTTCAGGCCCAAAACTTGCACAGAACCACAAAAGGAGGGGGTGTATTGATATTCATCCAAGATACCCACACCTCCAGGTTGGTGGCAAAGCACCAGACATCAGAGACTATCCATATGCAAGTAACAATGGGTAAAACTGCATTCCAGGTTATAGCCTGCTACAGACCACCCTCACAAACACAAGAACCGCACTTGGCCTTCCTGAAAATAGTTGGAAATATGTATGTCTGTCCATACACCATTATACTGGGTGAGTTAAACTACCCAAACATAGACTGGGAGCATGACTGTAGCTCCAACACCCTAGCCCAAAGATTACTAGAATCTATATACCAAAATGCTATGGAACAACTTGTTACCACTCACACAAGAGGGGAAAACATACTGAACCTGATCATCACCAACATGGGGACTCTATGCTCCAGACCAGAAGTGTATTTCTCACTGGTAAGATCAGATCATAAACTAATCTCACTGGATATTCACATCCCAAGGCCACCCCCTGCACAGAACAATACAGTCAACAACTCATGTAAAGCATGTTCGCACTCCTCATAAATGATGTGGAAACCTTCAAAGCCCGCAGGCCTGTTGCAAATATGGACCAGACTGCAGATACCTGTATAAAGGCATTCTATGGACACCTTCAGGAATGCATGGATCATGCAATCCCAAATAAAAGCAAGACCCAATCCTCCAAAGGCAGACGTCCTGTGTGGTGGACACCAGCCATAAACAAACTATACAATAGAAGGATGAAGCTACTAAATGATACAACAAACTCCCAAAATGTGAAGGCATCACTGATGAGTATTAGAAGAAAACTACAGGCACTCATAAGATTGTCTAAGGCCATCTTTGAGAGAAGATTCCACAAGACACTGAGGGTAATCACAAGGCTTTCTTTAGTTATGTTAGGAACCTGGGTGGTAATTCCCAGATATGCTCAGAGGTAGTCCAACATGTCAAAAGAAATACCAAACACACAGACATTGCCAACATCCTAGTGGACAGGTTCACTGCTAACTTCTCCCCCCATCCACACCAAAAGGGCAAATATTTCTCCCAGCAGAGTGCTACCTCCCCTAAAATCTCAGATGCTCAGGTAAGAGCTGCCCTCTCCAAAGCAATACACACTGCATCAATGGGACCAGACAGTGTCCCAGGCTGTGTCCTACATGAACTCCAAGAAGAGCTACACCCAGACATAACACTACTGTTCAATCCCAGCCTTACTACACGATATGTGGCCAAAGAGTGGCGTACAGCAACAGTGGTCCCTCTACATTTAGGTGGTGCCTTAACGGATTCTGGAGACTATCGCCCCATAAGTCTGAATAGCTTGGTCTGCAAAGCTATGGCAAGGATCATCATGAACCTCATAAATATAGATATTGGGGACCTACAGACACTGCATCATACACAGTTTGGCTTTGTTAATGGCAGATCCTGCCTCTCAAACCTGTTTGATTTCTTTGAAACAGTCACCAAGGCCACTATCAAGGGGAAGGTGGTCTACACAGCCTACCTGGACCTTGCATAAGCCTTTGATACAATACCCCACTTGTGCATTCTAGGCAAGCTCACCAGTGTACATATTAACCCCTATGTCACTACATATATTGCACAGTGGCTCAAGGGCAGAACACACATGGTTAGAATTGCTGGAGCCATGTCAGCCTCAAAACCAGTTACAAGTGGTGTCCCACAAGGCTCAGCCCTGGGATCGGTCTTGTTCAGTATATATTTATCAGAGGTACAGGCCAACATGGAAGGACTGTGGCTGAGCAAGTCGCAGATGACTGCAAACTGGACGCCATAATCAACTCTCCAGCCAACACACGCATCCTCCAAAAGGGCCTCTTAGAAATAGATGACTTGTGCCACAGCCATGGCCTCAAGCTGAATGCCAAAAAGCGTATAGTCATCCCCTTTGGCAAAAACAAAGTGACCACAAAGTACCACATATGTGTTAATCCATTAAGTACAGAAGAAGGAATTATGGACCTTGGGGTACACAAGTTGATAGCATTCTCTCATTTGACAACCACATGGCCAAAGTGGTTAGAAAAACATTTTATATAGGCCACCTCATCATGAAGGGATTCACATGTAGATCAGGGGAGGACATTGTGCCTCTTTACTCATCCATCATCATACCCATAATTGACTACAATGCCCCTGTCGGCATGCACCTTACCAGACACCTGCAGCAACTGGAAAGACCACAAAAGTACCTCAACAAGAGGATCAAAGGGCTCAAACAGATGCCACATACTGACTTGTTAAAGAAACAGCAGCTCTACTCAGTGGCATACTGCCTCTTCATAGGCAATATGTGCCTGACATATAAAGCCATGTCTAACCCTGACTTAATGGTCATGCTGCACCTCAGAATATCCAAATCCCATCAAGCTACACGCTGGAAAGACTTGAACCTCAGGAGTAATATACATAGGACATGCTGGAGGGACACATTCATAACTCAGAGGCTCCCTTCACTCTGGAATATTATCCCAATACAGGTTAGGTAGAGTCACTCAGTGACTGTCTTCAAGAGGAATATTAATGACTGGATGGGACATTGTAGGTTTACCCTGGGTATCACTTATGTGTCACTGTTAGACAGAGGCACAGTATACTAACCTTGGAAAAGGGCATAGCAAGATAGATTTACAATGCATGGTGAAAGCCACACACATTCTGGCTAGGTTTACAAATGCCCTAGGGCAGATAGCCTAGTATGAACCTATGAACCTATGTATCTTGTTCACCATTGGCCCTATGTGCTGTTAATCACCAATGCAATCTCAATACTATGGTAGCATGTGCAAAGGTCAGATGTCAGTCACCTCTATGGTACAGTTGTGGAATATGTGAGTCATATAGTAATGTCACAGCTGCCACATGTACACAGTCAACCCTATCCCCTACCCATGGATGTGCAAAACATGTATGAGATGGAAACACATAGCCAAACTGTGGACTAAGCACTCTGAACCCAGTACTGGCATAACCTGTCAGGTGGCATGAAATACTACAGTGACTGCAATACCAGTCTGATGTAGACCTACACTGACAGCAATACAAGCACGGGAACACACTGGGCCATTCATGGAGCCTAAGAATGGCATCCTGCCTGAGTGGCAGACACCTCTGCAGCTGGCACACAGGCATACGTTAGGCCTGAACACAGCACGCATAACACATAGCACACAAATCCTGTGTGCCAAACAAGCACAGTCTGTACAGTTATACAACACTCCTGCTGCAGTTGTGTTAGGTACTTTTATTGTCCGGTACAGTTAGGTCATGATCACCAGGCTGGACAAGGTGAAGGTCACAGTGATATGCTCAAGGGGCACTATGGTCCACCACATAACACAAGCATACAGGTCAGTCAGATGCATGGACACATATGACTCAGTCATTGTCCATGCCACTTCAGCTGACGTGTGATGTCCCTCACTGGAATACATGATAGGGAACATGGAAGGGCTCACTGAGCAAGTGGCACATGCTGGTAGAACCCTGACCTTGGTTGGCATCATACCCTCACCAGGAATGCTAACATATTACTGAATGCTAATGAATTACTGTAGCTACAACACCCTAGCTGAAAGGTTCTTAGCATGCAGTCACTGCATTGCTATGGAACAACTTCTTACCACTCCCAAAACAGGTGAAAATATGCAGCACCTGTTCATCAACAACATGTAGACTATATGCCCCAGACCAGGTGTGTATCCCTCACTACTAGGTTGATAGCATCTACATCTCACACTGTATATACACATCCCACATGCAGCACCTGCACAGAAGACCACAGTCATAATGTTACCCAGTGCAAATACCATGTATTCACATTTGGCAGGCATCACACATGGTAACTATTGAAGGTCACAGGTACATATGTGTATTTGGCACACACATACATCATGTGTGCATTGCCATAACTGGTTTAATCGATGTCATGCATTATTGTGAGAAACAACCCGCACACATGGGCATTCTGTGTGAGCAAAACACACGTGACATATCTGGAATCAAAAGCCATAAATAATTGTGCTATTGTTTAGAAAGGGGTATGTGCATCATGTAGTGTGTTTTCCCAGTTGCCAAAAGGGATGCTCCTTTCATACAAGATTACACACACACTAAGCCCCTTTCACACACACTTGCTGGATTCAAACCCCTACCTAACGACGTTATGACACTAGAGATGGACGCATTAGCAGACCACGCTATTCGCATTACTGGGATAATTTTTTTCTCCTGATATACTTATAGGGTGCTGACATCATCGGTGTTTAGAAAGGGGAATGGGCATCCTGTGGTGTGTTTTCACAGTTGCCAAAAGGGATGTTCCTTTCATACACACTAACTCCCCTTCACACACACTTGCTGGATTTAAACCCCTACCTAACTATGTTATGACACTAGAGATGGACGCATTAGCAGCGCGTGCTATTCGGATTACTGGGAGATTTTCTTTCTCCTGATATACTTATAGGGTGCTGACATCATCAGTGTTTAGAAAGGGGAATGAGCATTCTGTGGTGTGTTTTCCCAGTTGCTAAAAGGAACATTTCCCTCACACAGACTTGCACACAGACCAACCACAATCACCCACACACACACACACTCTGGATAAGCTGTCATTCCCTAGGGCAAACAGCCTAGTGTTGACCTCTACACCAATATGTTTAACTGTCAGATGCACGTTATTTGGTGCTGATAGCAGTGTTTGCAGGTCTTTATTGCCATAACATTTCCTGTTTGTATGAACAACTTGTGTATCTGTGGACGATGTTTGCATATGGGGGAAATCCACTATATCATGTATGTCTCTGTAGTCATTTAAGTGTGAGCACTGGTCAGATTGCTATAATGTTGTTGGTTACTGGAATAACACGTACATATACCAGATATATGTGGCAAAATGCTAAACTGATATTTGGACTGTGTGAGCATGCCCAGTTCAGCCTTCCCATGGCATGTTGTGTGAAAGATGTCTCATTTATCAAAGTGTGTGAGCATGCCCAGTGTGAGCTTTCCATATGGTGAACTCTGCAGCCCATCACATTTGTGGATGAGTGTGAACTTCAACAAATATCTCCTGTTTATGGTTGTGTGTTCTGTGTCATGTTGTGTAGTTACTGTCCAAATGATTTTTGTGTGAACACAACAGGGATTATACTGTGCCTGCAGGGTTTGCATAGGATACTTTGCATACAATTGTCAACATCCATTCATACTGACCTAACACTGTAGTACTGTATAGTGTAGTGGTTCAGTACTTTCACTGTGGTGGACAGTATCCTGGGCTTTAGTCCTATCACTGCTTTACATTTCCATAGTGAGCACAACAGCCTGGTGAGGGTCCAGTTGTGCACATCTGACCATGTTGCATTATGTTCAGATATTAACTACTTACAACAGCCTCATCCAACATCAGTAGTGTATTCCACAACATAGGTGTACATTGGCAAACACTACCGATGTGCCCTAGGCCATTTCTAATGCTAGTCAGAGAGTGTGTTTGTCCTTCAACACATTGTAAGTGTAGTTTGCCATGACATATGTCATGTTTAGTATACTGTGCCTCTGTCTACCCATGACATAACAGTGATACCCAGGGTAAACCTACCATCTCCCATCCACTCATTAAGATTCCTGTTGAGGAGAATCAACGAGTGACTCGATGGATAACCTGTACTGGTAGTTTACTCATGCGTGGGGGTGGCTTCTGTGTTATGGATAATGCAGTACAGCTTGTCCTATGTATGTCAGTGCTGGGGTTCAGGTCCCTCATGTGCATAGCTCACTGCCATTCAGATTGTACAAGGTGCAGCATGTTCATTGATTCCAGCTTGGACATGGCTTTCTACATCAGGCACAGCTTGCGTCTGGTTGGCCAGCATGGCAGTGTGTGGAGTTGCACTCTGTTTAATCAGGCAACACATTACATCTGTTCAAGCTCTTTGATACTCCTGGTGAGGTACTGTTGTGGACTTTACAGTTGATGGAGGTGTCTGCTGAGGTACACCCACAGGGCCTGTTGAAGTCAATTGTAATGCTGATGAAGGATAACTGCAGAACCACAATGACCTCCCCTTATCTAGATGTCATAACCTTCATGATTAGGTTGGTATATGGATTGTTTCTGTTAACACTACAGCCACATGTTTGTCCAATGCAGGATATCTATCACCTTGTGTACCCAGGTCTGTCATTACATGTTAAGTATGTAATGGGTTAACACCTATGTGGTAATTGGTGGTCACTTACTGTATATCCACAGAGGTTGACTATACAGTTTTTTCCATTTAACTTGCTGACATGGCTATGGCACTAGTTGTCTGTTTCTATGTGGCCCTTTTGTGGGATGCTTGTGTCAGCTGGAGTGTCAGATATGTTGGGCAGTTTGTAGTCCTCTGCAAACATGTTCAGGCACAGTCCTTACATGTTGGCCTGTACCTATGGGGCATATATATATATATATATATATATATATATATATATATATATACCAGACGGGGAAGGTCCTAGGACCAAGCTTTGTGGGATACCTGTTATATGTGGTTTGTAGTCTGACATGGCTGCAGCATGTCTGACCATGTCAGTTCTGTCGTTGGTCTGGTTTGCAACCCCTCTAGTGACATAGGGGTGTATATATAAGCTGGTGAGCATATCTATATTGAACACGTAGGGTATTGTATGGAAGGCTTTGCAAGGTCCAGCTACGCTGTGTGGACCACATTGCCCTCATCAGTGACCTCAATTTCTGTTTCAACTGAGTCACACTTGTTTAGGGGCAGGGTCTGCACTTAATAAACCCACACTGGGTAGGGTCGGGTGTCAATAGATCCCCAATATCTTTATGTCTGCGGTACATGCTGATCCTTTCCATAGCTGTGCAGACCAAGCTTCTCAGGATTCTGTGGTGGTTGTTTTTAGTATCCATTCAGGCGACACCTTTCTTGAGAATGACCACTGTTGTTATACACTGCTCTTTGGGTACATATCCTGTGGTAAGGCTGACATAATGTCAGGGAGGCAGCAGTCTGCTGGGAAAGATATTTTGCATTATGGGGGGGGGGTTGCACTGCACCTGTCAGGATGTATGTTGGCAATACGTGTGTGTGTTTGGTATGTTGTTTTAATATTTGTGTGATCCAGAGCATATCTGGGAATTCACAACACGCTTCCTACCATCAGTTGCAGCAGCCTTGGGATTATCCTTAGTGTCCTGTACAATTTGTATCATAATAGGTTCATAGGTTCATACTAGGCTATCCACCCTAGGGCATTTGTAAGCCTAGCCACAGTGTGTGTGGCTTTTGCCACCCCTTGCTATGTGAATATTATGGCCATTTATGATTTATTTAGCAGTGCCTCTGTCTGGACATGACACAGTAAAGACCCCCAGTGTACATCTACAATTATCCATCCATTTTGCCAACCTCCTGTTGAAGAGTGACAGTGAGGGGCTCTGCCTAACATGTAGTGGTATTCTGTTCCAGGGTGTGGAGAGCCTCAGGGTTAGGTATCTGTCCCTCCAGCACATCCTATTTCATTATGTGTTGAGGTTGACATCTCTGACTCACACAGCTCCGATGGCTTTCAGTTTTCTGGGGTGGAGGATGTCCATTACTTCTGTGTTGGACATGGACTTGTACAACAGACATACAATGCCTCTGTGTAGGCTGTATGTGACTGCATTCAGCTGTGGTGTCTACAGCCAGGCAGCATATGACATATATTTGAGACCCTTTCTAACTCTTGGTGAGGTACCTTTGAGGTCTTTCTAACTGCTGCAGGTGCCAGCTAATGTACATCCCAAATGAGGCATTGTACTACATTATGGGTCTGATAAGGGAACAGTATAGGGGCACAATGACCTTTGTTGACGTAGATGTGACTCCTTTCATGATACAGTGTCCAATATAGACAGTCTTCCTAGCCAGATTGGCAATGTGACTGTCACATAACAGGTTACTGTCCACTTGTGTCACTAGGTCCCTGATTACTCCTTCCATACATAATGGTTTACCACATATGTGGTAGTTTGTGTGTACCTTGTTTTGTATTTGGTGGTACATTCATACTGTCCACTGTCTTCAGGACAGCGGGGTGGGGTTCCTGTGTGTGAGAGTGTGGTCTGTAGCATGCTACAGACTGTACAGCAGTTTTGCCTACGGTTAGTTGCACATGGGTGGAGTGCAATGACGTAAGCATTGTCAGTTAACTGGACGTATAGGTGTCTGTGCTGAATATGGATACTCACCCTCCTTTTATGTTTTGTTCCAGGTTTTGTGGCCATAACACATGATATGTGGTATTACCTGGTAGTGCTGGTGTGCTGTCACGAGGCTTGCAGCAGGTTTCTATCACTGGACAGACATCAATGTTCTCCATACTGGGGAGGGCCTCAGGAGCATGCATATTGAGGTTTACATGTCTGGCATTGATCAGCATTACCCTTCTGTTTCTTTCCAGTTTTGTTTTCTATGGTGGTGGGTTAGTCTTTTCGGCCTTGCCTACAAAAAGATCTCTGTAGGTTGTAACAGCCTTAGGCAATATCCAGACGCCCATGGGTAACAGGTGCAAGCCATCCCTGGAACAGCAGCATGTCTCACTATGGAGTCACCTATTACAACTGTATCAGGCATGTTGTTTCTCCTTCTGTCCTGTGACTGTTTGGCACACCAGCTTTGTGTACTATGTGTTACATGTGCTATGTCTGGAGGTTGTTTTATTGGGTGTCTGCTTTGGAGGCTTGTGTTGGTGTTGTGTGTTTGTAATTAGGGCCTCTGGGAATGTTTTTGTGTTTATGTGTTTGGTTTACAGTCATTGTAGGTCTATGTGGGACTGGGTTTGTGGTGTATGTGGTTACCTTCTCCTCCTGACTAGTTTTGACAGTACTGATTTGGGGATGCTCAGGCTCGGGTTTGGCTACCTGGTTGCGTCTATCACATATATTTGTATTTATTGGGGTGAGTTGTTGTTGTGTGTGTACTTGGGACAGGTGTCACATTGCCTCTGGATTCAAAGATTCTACTTGTTTTGCCTGGCCTTAGTGGATTGTATGTGGACACATTTTATTGCCATACTAGTGATCACTGATTACTTCACTTTTTATGTTTGATCTATCATGTGGTAGCTTCCTTATTCTCTTCAATGGTTTAGTAATTGCTGGAGTCCAGCATGCCAGATGCCTGGGTGTATGGCATTGTGTCTTGTTGTTATTTGTGATTGCAGACTCCAAGCACTCTTGGCTGTGTTCATGGAATGCCCGTATAACATGTTCTGCAGTGTGTCCCATATTCTGGGCTTGCACAGGGCCTTTCATGGATTCCACATTGGTTTGTAGGGGTGCAAGCTATGCTTTATACATGTGTTTCACTGTGGTATTCTGGCCAGGGACTGGTGTCGGGATGTGTAACTACAGTGTGATTACTCTATGGTCTGGTCTTACCAGTGAGGGATACACTTCTCATCTTGACATCCAGTACACGTATTTCTGATTATCACATCCAGTATGCTTACCCCTCTTGTGGAAGTGTTACATTTTGCATGTCCATTTTGTTTGATGGATTCTGGGAAATTTTCTACAAATGTGCCGGTGCTAGTATAATACAAAGAGTATAGTGACAAACTTCTCAAAAGCTGACTTCACACTTCTTCAGACTGAGATGGTATCCTTTAAGCCCACTGGGCCAGTGGAAACCACAACACACAATGGTGACTCCTTCACAAACGCTTTCTACGGACATCTCCAAGAAAGCATGGACCATGCAATCACAAATAAAACCAAGACCCTCTCCACCAAGGGAAAGTTGCCTGTCTGGTGGACCCCAGCCATAAACGAACTGTATCACAAAAGAAGGATACTAATGCAAAACAGAGCTAAATCTCCTAAAGGGAAGGCAGCTGTGATCAGCACTAGTAAAAAGCTACATTCTCTCATAAAGACATCCAAGGTCAACTTTGAGACAAAAATCACCAAAGACAATAAAGATAACCACAATGCCTTCTTCAGTTATGTCAGAAATCTGGGTGGGAACCCTCAGATATGCTCAGAGTTGGTACACAACAACATAAATTTCAGTGACCCGACAGATATTGGCAACATTCTGGCAGACAGGTTCAGTGCAATTTTCTCCTCCCTCACCCCAAAAGACGATAGTTATCACAGCTGAATGTAACCTCACTGTCATCTCAGATGTCCATGTGAGAGCCGCACTCAGCAAAGACAGAAACACAGCATCAATGGGACCTGATGGTATCCCCAGTTGCGTGCTACGTGAACTCCAAGAGGAGCTAAACCCGTATATAAAAATGCTATTTAACCTTAGCTTTGCTACAGGATATGTACCTGAACACTGGCGTACAGCAACAGTGGTCCCACTCCACAAAGGAGATGCCTCCACAGACCCTGGGAACTACCACCACACAAGCTTAACCAGCCTTGTCTGCAAAGCTATGGAAAGAGTCATTATGGAGCTCTTAAACAGAGACATTGGTGACCTACAGACTCTTGATCCCACCCAGTTCATCTTTGTAAAGGGCAGATCCTGCCTTTTGAACCTAGTTGACTATTTTGAAACTGTCAATAGGGCCATTGATGAGGGCTAAGCGGTCCACACAGCCTACCTGCACTTGGCTAAGGCCTTTGACACAATACCCCACTCAGGCATCATAGACAAGCTCAACAGCTGAAATATAAATCCATATGTCACAGGATAGGTTGCAAAATAGCTAAAAAACAGAACCCATAAAGTCGACATTGCAGGTGCCTTGTCAGATTCAAAGCCAGTCACAAGTGGTGTCCCACAGGGATCTGTCCTGGGACCCCTCTTATTTGGCATTTACTTTTCAGATGTGAAAGCAAACATAGGAGGGTTGGGGCTGACACAGTTTGCAGATGACTGCAACCTAGGCACCATAGTGAATACATCAGCCGGCACACACATCCTACAGAATGCCCTCACAAAAACAAATAGCTGGTGCCGGAATCATGGCCTGAAACTGAATGCAACTGATGTGTAGTCATCCCCTTTGGGAGGAACAAAGTACCCACAAATTAACACATAGACAGCAACCCACTGAGCACAGAAAAAAAATCAGACACCTGGGGACCCATGTAGATAGTGACCTCTCGTTTGACACCCATGTTGCCAAAGTGGTTAGAAAGACTTTCTATCTTGCCCACCTTATCATGAAGGGTTTTCCATCCAGATCAAAGGAGGTCATTGTACCCTATACTTCTCCCTTATCAGGCCCATGATTGAATACAAAGCCCCATTTGGTATGTACCTCACCCAGCACTTGCAACAGCTGGAGAGACCCCAAAAGTACCTTACCAAGAGGATCAAGGGTCTACAACACATGTCATATGCTTCCAGACTAAAGAAAATCCAGCTCTATTCAGTAGCATACCGCCTACTTACAGGTGATCTATGCCTGACATACAAGACCATGTCCAATCAGGATTTGGTGGACATGCTCCACTGCAAGCAATCCAAATCCACCAGAACCATGAGAGCTAAAGATTTGAACCTCAGCACATACATGTATAGGACATGCTGGAGGGACAGATTAATAACTCAGAGACTTCTCACACTCTAGCACAGAATCCCAGTTCATGTTAGACAGAGTCCATCACTGACACTCTTCAAGAGAAATCTGGACAAGTGGATGTGAGATCGTAGGTTTACCCCAGGGGTCCTCCCTGTGTCACTACTAGACAGAGGCACAGTCAATTAATTTGATTAAATAAAGGGGTCATAATGTGTCACTACTAAGTCAGAGGCACAATATTCGGAATCTATTCTGTACACGTATTACCACTATAAGGGGTGGCAATAGCCACATCACTATGGCTAGGCTTATAAATGCACTAGGGCAGATAGCCTAGTAGTAAACTATGAAACTATGAAACTATGGTGTATGTGTAGGTATTTTCAGTCAAGCAATATAATGTGGTTTGGGGGGCTTGATATCTTCATGTATTCCAACATAGGCCTGGTGCAGTTCCTGCTATTAGGACAGTGGTCTGCAGCAAGCTATATAGTGGTAGGCAGTTTTAGCCATTGGTATTTGACCATGGCTAATCCATGCTGCTTCTTGTTGTGGTACCAACATGGGGGTGTGGTTATCCATGACATTTATTGCTAGTCACCCTCGTTTTGTAGCTTGTTCCATGTTTTGCAGCTATACATCACTGTATGAGGTGTGACCTGGTAGTGTTAGGGTGCTGATGTGGGCTTTGACCCAGTTTTCTATTACAGCACTGATATCTACATTCTCTATACTGTGTGCGTTTACACTGCACGCATCTTGCTGTTTATACTTCTGGCAGTGGGAAGCATTACATCTAGGTTCCTATCCCTTGTGGTTCCTATGGAGGTGGGTTTGTGTTTTTCTGGTTCATGATTGGTGAGGGTGGATGTTAGTCAGGGTCCTCAGGTGTGCATATGGTACATGGTGTTACATTACTTAACACATGCCATTCATGCCTCAGGTGGTGCTGCAGGGCTGCCTCTGTCGGATGCACATACTACACTCCCTGTACATGTTTGGAAGCAGGTTGTGTCATGTTAGGCGTCCCTGTTACTACATGAGTGAGTCGGAGGGGGTATCAGTCCCATTGTTCCTACTGAGCCAGTGTATGTGCTATGCGTTGCCTCTTTGCCAAGGCCAGGGCATACTGTGCATGCCTCCTTCTGCCTACTGGGGCAAGGTCAGGTTGTTCCTCCTCTGAGTCACCCTCTGCCTGTGGTGGCCTTTGCAATGGTGGGGGTATGTTTGGCCCAGCCCTATGCTGGTCCTGCTGCAGCTGTTTCCGCAGGATCATATTATGTAGCATAGCACATATCATGATCATTTGGGTACATGTAGTTGGTGTGTACTGCAAGGCTCCACCAGATGTGTCCAGACACCGGAACCGTGACTTGAGCAGCCCAAACACACGCTCTATGACATTACGTGTTTGTGCGTGTGCCTCATTATGGCGTTCCTGTTCAGGTGTGTGTGCATTTCTGATGGGTGTCATCAGCCACGGCTCAAGTGCATAACCTGCATCCCCCACTAGGTGTCCGTGTGGGAAGTCCCCACTGGCAAATGATTGGTACAGCTGCGTCAGATGCCAGATGTGGGAATCGTGGTAGCTCCCAAGGCAGCACACACATTCATTATTATGCCCTGGGCATCACACATGACCTGGCAGTTGATGGAGGGGAATCCCTTGCGGTTAATATAGGCTCTACCCCACTCACCGGCTGGTGCTTTGATGCGTATGTGCGTGCAGTCTATTGCACCCAGTACCTCAGGGTATCCCGCTATTTGCTGGAAGAGACGCATATTGCTGGCCACAACCTCACGGGCATTGGGGAAATATACATGATCACCGACATGTGCTGACATGGCATCCAGGAATTGGTGTAGTACCCTGGAGGCTGATGCCTGTGATATCCCCATCATATCGCCAGTTGGTCTCTGGAAGGTACCTGTTGCTAGTATTCTTAGGCCAACACATACCTTGGTTTCCACTGGGATGGGTTCCCCTCTGTTGGTTCTGTGTGAGAGACGTGGCCTAC
>NC_056737.1:347001848-347191848 GCF_019279795.1 Protopterus annectens | reverse complement strand
CAGGTATTAATCAGAGAAGTGTCCACCTGTGTTATGACCCTCACTCCATGCCTACCACTAACAGCTATATAAACACCTATGTACAGTGGATATCACAAGAGTACACATCCCTGTTGGAATGCAAGGTTTGTGTGCTGTATGACAATCAGACCACAGAAGATCATGTCATAATGTTTCTCATCTTGAATGTGACCCCTAACCTGTACAATTCCATCGAAATACAATCAAAGGTGTTTCTAGGAAGGTGAGCAACTATTACCAAGTGAAGATGTGCCATGATGTTAGAGTCTAGACCAAGATTGATGAATGCTGTAACCATCTCAAGAGGTGCATACACAATATAGTTTAAGGGTGTGCACACCCATTCCACTGGCTTATTGTATGGAATATTATTTCCATATGTTTTCACAGAGCAGATTGTTATGCTTTCAATTGAATTGTACAGGCTATAGGTCACATTACAGGTAGGAATTGTTTTGAAATGAGTTATTGTGGTGTCATGTTCCAATTGCACAAATACCAGGCAGTGTAACAGGGGTATGTACCCTTTATATCCACTGTAGCTATATGGACACAGCTGTACCTGACTTGAATATCCAGCCTCCACCTAGGTAGAGTAATCCCCATTGGTGGACAGCTGCAATACACAAACCATATAATAGGTTGCGACACTGGCTGTACAGGGACAGATAGGTGCAGGCAAAAACTTGGAAGCAAGTCCACATATATCTAAGCAAACATGTAAGTCCACAGGTGATTTCCTATAAGGTTAACTATGAATATAAATCAGACATATCCACACCACCAAGGACAAGTGCAACTGTGACTCCACATATGTTGAAAGTCTTAGAGGAAACAACACAGTTCACCCTGTACTGGGGGGTAAAGAACACCTCATACACACATGCCATAGATATAGGTAACCTGCATTACACAGGTTAGGTGGGAACATCGCCACCCTCTCCACCCCCAGTTGTACAGGGGGAATATGCACATCAACCACACTCCTCCCCTTAGCAATGATGAACATGTACATATTGCCTACTGATGGCAACAACAGCAGATCTCCGTGGGGCATAATAACATCACTTTCTGCCTTCTACATGAACTCAGGCATGTGGTCACAACTCCATTACACACCACAGTCAGACACAGACCTGCCACCATCCACATACCATCCACATGGAAGATGCAGACTGTCAACCCTCTACACATAAATGAATGGAGAATAGAGGATTATGCAATCAAGTGTCCAACATTGGGGGGAATAAGATAGCTCAGGGACATGAGTGTAATGCAAACTACTATAGCCATGTTAGCTTGGGGGATTAAGGTGTAGTGTGGATTATTTCAAGTAATATCCACTGTTGATGTGCATTTAGACTACCATATGAGGTCCTGCGACCTTTTTCTTGTTTGTGTCTTCCAGGTAACATGCAGAGCGCTCACCTACCAGCATTCTCTGTTGAGGAAACTGACATCATCAGCCAATATGTGATTGGGCATTATGCCCTGTTATTTGGATGGAGGGCAGAAGATGTGTGGGAGAGGACTGCCCTGTGGAACAGTGTGGTACACAGGGTAAATGATGCTGGTCTGCACAGCAGAACTTATGAGCATATGCAGCATTGGGCCACCGACCTCATCTGCCATGCTCATCAATGGGCTGCTGCTGTAGCGAAGGACTGGTTAGCCACAGGTAGGGGCCAGCCATCCAGCCCCCACTGACATCCACCGAGGAGCTCCTCACCAAACTTGGGGCACACACCCAACGCACAAGCCATGAAGCTGAGGGAAGCATTGTGGAGGTGGGTTGCACACACACATTGGACAAGGACCGTGCAGGTAAGGGCCCAGTGGGAATTAATACACTAATGTATCAGACATACATGTATCTGTATTGTATCTACATCCATGTGTCATGTCCAATTGCAGTTGTGGATGGGGTTTTCTAATGCACTGAGGTGCACATCTATGGTGAGGACAGGACATTGTGTATTATTGCGGTTAGTACTGTAGATGTACAGACATGCTGCATCCATCCTGTACCAAGGCCACATGTGAGTCTGCTGACAATAACTCCCTCTCACAACTACCTAGGACCCTCTGGTCTGCATATGGGACAGCAGCCTGATGCCCTTGAGTATAACATTGTTCGGTTGTTGCCTAGCAATATCCCAGGCATGTGAAGCGCATGCGAGTTACCATGCACACAACCATCAGTAATAGCTATATTGCTTTATGTAATAGCTATATTGCTTTTTGTGCATGCTCACTTGTGCTGGAGTTAACTGTATTGCATCACAGTGATCACCGCTGGGGCCTATCTGATGTGAATTCAACATAACTGTAGCAAACCTCACAACATGTCAGCGCCAAGACTTCTGGACAGAGGCCAGCAAAATGGGCTGGACAAGCGGCCTAAGGTAGGGACATGTGTGACACATTAGTGGTATACAGTGGATATAAATTGTGTACACAGCCCACTTACGATGCAAGGTGTTCCTTTTGCATATTAATTAGGACCACAGTATGTCAGTCCACACCTCTTCTAGCCTTTAATGTGACCCAAAACAGGAGCAGTTCACTTGTAAAACCAAGCATCTGGACTCATGTATTGCACATACAAGGCTGGCCACCTTTGAGGGTGGCAGACATCGTATCAGCATGATGTTTCAGTCAGGTATGAAACCTCATACTGCCTTATGTGTCAGTATATTCACTGTGACCTATTTGGCTATAATATCGCATACATGGGCATTGTTAAGGCACACAGACCACTTTTGACCATGTATAGGTTGCAAACATATGGACATTACAGACACATCTGTACAGAGGATAGTACAATGGTTTAAACTGCTACATGTGAGGCAGATGTTGTTACCCGACTATATAAAGTAATGGCAGCGGGAGCTGGTCATCAGCTGTGTATGGTATACACATCAAAATGGTATAAGCCACACAAGATATGATACTCACACAAACAGTTGCCAGCATTAGAAGTAGAACTTCTGTCTATCTTCACATTTCTACTATAGTGCTACACAGTTATCAGATGCACGACAGAGCTTAGACATTTCCACATATTCCAAAGGTACTTCTAAGGTGGATGACATCAACAGGACTGCTAAACTGGAGTGAAGGTAAGTGTAAAGGGGAGTAAACAGGTCAAAAATTGTATAAGCCAGACAATACATGATTCACACACCCATACATGCACTTGCCAGTATTGGGATTAGAACTCCTGCCTATCTTGGTATGTCTACTATAGTGTTACGCAGTTACTCCATGCACTAAAGACCTTACTTAATTTTCACTTGGCCAAAGCTGCTGATAACTGCACAGCTGTGGCAAAGTATTACAAGTGGCAGACAGTCTGCCTTCTGTTTCACCCGTACATCATGCTAGTTCTTTCTGTCTTGCACTTCAACTAGCATTATGTCTTGGCACTTCACCAAGTTATTGTATCAAGAAGTGTGGCAGTACACATTCATCACAGATGTAGCCTCAGTACTTACTAGTTATGTCCAGTCCTCCTGGCATGTTTGAAGGGCAGTTATCTGAGCTTTCACCCATTAACGTGGTGCGCATGTCCCTTCTGAGGCACTGTTGCAACTGCCTCATGTACACAGACAACCCTCCCATCTAAACTCCAAACACTCAGACCTGTGAGGGTTACCTATATGTCACCCAATGTGGACATATGCACTCTCCAGCAACGACTGGACTAGCAGGTCAAGAGGATAAGATCAACACCTGCACCACACCATGTGGAACACATAGCTCACCATGACACCCACTTTGACAGCCATGACATACAGTGAAAAGCCACACACCCACCTTCCCAGAGGCCCTCAATGGACATTTACCCAAACAGCACAGACCAGCAAGACAGATGCTCATTCAGACACTGCAACATGGCACATGTCAATGGACACATATTTAACCTACACAGTGTGCCCCTCAACCTAAACTCCTAAGGCTAACCACCTTGCACAATACAGTGATCATTGGTAAGTCAGTAGTGAGGCCCACACATATCCCACTCACTAAGTTGAATATAGAGCAGGTAACAGCCAAATATGTATCACATGCCAGCATCCAACACATGACACAGCCCGTCATGGCACTCCACTCTGTATCCATGTGGGTGTGAATGAGTTGGGATACACCTCCCTGGACTGCATGACAAGAGACATGGTTGAATTCTCTGTTTATGTGATCCAGGCAGGTGTAACAGTAGCCCTGAGCAGTGTACCATCATCACCCGGAATGATGCTGCAATACTATCAACAGATGACTGACTGTAACATTGGCGTATGTGTTAAGTGTCATTCTCAGGGGATCCAGTACCTCTCTGCTTGGGGTAACATGATTGACAGAACCCAATGGCTTGCCATAGATGTCCTACATCTGTCACCGCTGGGCTTCTAGGTACTGGATAAGTGTCTTGCCACCCCTATGATGCCTTATCAGGCAATGTTCGTAATGTTATTACCACCATAACAGCTAGATGTGTATGCAATCTGAGGGTCATACTGCTCAACAGTAGACATCAAAGTGTCAGGATGCAGTCATTCAAAGCAGCCATTGGAGTGCAGGACACAGGTCTGCTGTAATGGAGAAGTGGTTCACAGCAGCACACAGCAGACCTGATCAGGCGATGATGCATTCCACAGCTGTCAGCCTCCAAACATGGACCACACCTCCACAGGTGGTGTTGGCTCCATTTGCATTATGGCTAGGAACACCTCCAGATTAGTATTCCATCATAATGCTTTTGAGATACTTCCGGTACAACTACTTTGGGGTAATAGTGCAATCTAGACCATACCCTGCTATGGGTCCACATCTATGTCCCTAGACTGTCAATGCACATTCCTCAACACCCTGCCATCTATGATGGTCCAACACAACACTGAGATAGTATGAGTGTTCCACTACCCCTCCATCACCTGGGGAAAGTAGCCAATTGCCAGTACAATGGCCCAACACTTCTGGGATTCATCATTTCCAATGCCCTGGACCAGCTCATATTGACCCTTGGTAGAGGATGCAACAAACTTGACCTGTGTTGACTACTTAAATATGAGACTGTTCCTCATCCACAGATGTCCATCCCTGTATGGTGTGATCCACACAGCCTGTAATCAACATGGAACTCAACATGTCAGCCACATCCCCCCACAAAGGTAACCACCTTGCAAAACCTCTCCAAAGCTGACTTTGCAGCTATGAAAACAGGGGTGGATGTCTTCACTGCACCTATGGCAATGATACATAGCTACATGACTATGGAATAATACACATATGCACTGTACAAACAGGTACATGAATGCATGGTACAAGCCAGTATCAACAGAACCCAGACACAGCCCTCCAAACACTGGGAGACAATATGATGGTCTCCTGCCATTACTGAAGTGTACATCAGAAGGAGGACACTGTTGAAGAGAAAGGTGATGTCCCATGACTGTCGAACTCCCTTATTAGCCTCAAACACAACTTCAGATCACTCATGGAATCCCATACAGGCATCTATGATGGCAGGCATGCAGCAGACACTGACAACAGTCACAACAGCCTTTGATAGTTACATCAACAACCTTCATAGCATTAAACACAAGTGCTGTGAATTACTGCACAATGCTAATACCTGTCCTGAGACAACAGATATTGACCACAATCTTGGCAACACATTCAGTGCCAGCTTTACCCCTCTCTCCACCCACAAGTGAAGTGCTGAGTGAATATGTTCTCATATGCTGTATCCCATTTCTGTTCTAGGCATCTGTCTGCCACCAGGATGTAGCCCTGCAGCAAGACCACTGGGTATGGCAGTGTGGTAACACATCCACCATGTCATAGGCAGGGTACAGTATGTGCACAGAAATCCCTGGTCTGTAACACAGTGATTGCATATGCCTCACATATTATAGGACTGAGGGTTGTACATAGGTATATGTTGATTTACAACATCTGTTGTAGAACGGAGAATGGCACGTGTTGTTGTTTGGACACACCTTCGATTGCTAATAACCACAGCCACAGGGGATATTCAGCAACCAAACACACTGAGATTACTATTCACACACACACACACACACACACACACACACACACACACACACACACACACACACACACACACACGCTTGCCAGTACTGAGATCCATAGGTTCATGCTTCATAGGTGTGTAGTTAATGAATGGGCCTGAAGTCTCTAAAAGGCTAGCCCAAGGGAATACCCTGGCATCAGGCCACATGGCAATAGTCCCCAGTGTGGCTCAGGAGTATAGTCACTGAAGTGGTCCCCAGGGGTGGGTATTGTATTCCCCATCCACTCATCCAAATTTCTATTGTGGGTGGCCAGTGATGCACACTGCTTCACATGTATGTGATTTATATTCCATAACATGGACAGTGTCTGGGTTGTGTACATATCCCACATGCATGTTCTTGAAGTGTGGAAGTGTGCTTGAGGTCTCTGGGGCATGTTGTATGGACAGATTGGTATCTTCTGAAATAGCATTCCTGATCTTGTTTGGTGAGACCTGGCTATGTAACTGAGGTAGTGATTGCACCTACATAGGCAGTATGATATTGGGATTCATTGGAGTTATTGGTGTCTGTCCATACAGGGCATGTGTATAAGGCATGGTATTCCGTTTGTGGGGTACAATTGCAGACTCTGCAATTGTTGCAGGTGTCCAGTGGGGAACATGGCATAAGGGCCACTATACACATTGATTGGACTACTGAGGGGATGGAACAGGGTGCCATGTCCTTTTACTTGCTGGATAACACATAGTCAGGAGATGTAACACATCAAAGTACTTTCTGATGTCAGTGGCACTGTTGTGGTCAATAGGCATGTAGTCCACTGCAATCATACCGTGGGTACTATCTGTGAGGCAATTTGCAGCAGAACTACTGATATAGTGGTTGTTGCCTAGCCAAGTGTGTTTGTGTATGATTTGTGGGTGGAGAGGGGTCTCTGAGTATTAGAAGGGTTTCCTTTATTGTTAACTAATCCATACTGTCACATATAGTCATTGCACATGGCACTAGACATTTAGGGCTGTGGATTGTCTACACCAACCTCTACGGTGTTTGACAACTGTTGGTCTTGTAGTGTGGACATTGGGACATATACTAGGTCCTCAGTATAGTAATTTTGCAAAACCCACCCCCCAATGGATCCTGTTATTACACAATCACACACACACACACACACACACACACACACACACACACACACACACACACACACACACACACACACACAGGATGGATGTTGTCCAAAGGTACTTATAAGGTGAGGAACATCACCAGCCCTTGTTAATACTGGTATTGGGTGATGTAGTGGGTGAGAGATTTCACAAAATATTTTACCCTACACACACATTTACCAAGAGTGAAGTTCAAACCTCTACTGAGTTATGCTTTCAGACCATTATGTTACTCATTTACTACACACGCCACTAACATTACATGGTTTAGGGTTGCCAACAGGCACTTCTAAGATGAATTATATCTGCAGGACTGCTAAAGTCAGGCACTGAGAAGTGTATGGGCTGTAAATGGGGCCAAAATCTTTAAGGTACAGACATATATATGTACACTTACACCAACACTTGCAAGGAAAGAGATTCAAACCCCTACCTATGTAGTTATTACTATCACATTGTTCTGCATTTATCACATGCTCCACAAAGATTACAGGTAGAACCTTGTCCAAACATACCTCTAAGGTGAGTGACATCAGCCGCAGTGATAAAGGATAGGTATGGGAAGTGTGAATATCCAAAAAATCAGGTCTTTACAAAGACACACACATGCGCTTACACAAACACCCACATTTTCACAGTTGCCAGAACCAGGATTAGAGCTCCCACCTAACTAGTTTGTTATACTATAGTATTACAAAGTTATTATAAGTGCCACAAAGCTTATATGTTAGAAAGCTATCCAAAGGTATCTTTGAAGGTGAGTGACATCAACAGCAGTGCTAAAGGAGGGGTAAGGGAAGTGTAGTAAGTGTGAATGACCACAAAATCAGGTCTCTACAAGGACACACAAACTTTCTCACAGTTGCCAGGACAGGGATTAGAACTCCTACCTAACTAGTTTGCTATACTATAGCATAACACAATTATCACAAACACCACAAAGCTTATATGTCAGAGATTTGTCCAAAGGTATCTTTGAAGGTGAGTGACATCAGCAGCAGTGCTAAATGAGGGGTAAGGGAAGTTTAGTGAGTGTGAATGCCCTCAACCACATTCATCTAGAAACACACACACACACACTCACACACAATTTTACATCTGAAAGGACTGAGATTACAACTGCTACATGGATATTTATTTCTACTGTAGTGTTACACAGTTATCACAAGCACCACTGAGACTATAAGGCTGAGGGCTAACCAAAGGATATTCTACAGTGAATGACATCAGCACATCATGTGATATAGGCCAATGGGATATGTACTGGGTAGGAAAGGCCTCATAATGGGATTCTCTCTCTGTCACTGCCTGTCTTTCTCTTCTACACATCTCTGTGTGTGTATGTTTGGCATATTATATTATGTTGGCCTAAGATATGTGTGAGTATGCCTATCCAATTTGTGTCTGTGAAGTATTGATGGCATACAATTTGATGTGTGTGCACAGACATCTGTAAATAATTGATATCTGTAGCCCACTGTGTTATGAAACATGGACTTCATTTCTCTAAGTGTAGGAACATGCCCTGTATGACCTTCTATATTGAGTGTGTGCATCCATTCCAGGGAGGGTGGGACTCCAGTTCAGGGTTTTGTGTGCTACAGCTATACCTAGCAGACTGTTTCTGTAGGATATCTGTAGATAAGTTGCCAATATGGAAACGCAATGGTAAAAACTCTCTACCCATGTGCTACCACATAGGTGGTAGTCTACTTAACACTGAAAGTGTGATAAGAGACCTTGGGACACAGGTGGACAGTAGTCTCTGCTTTGATAATCACATCACCACAGTTGTCAAGAAATCTTTCTATGTGGCACACCTCATCACAAAAGGTTTCTCATCCAGGAAAAAAGAGGTCATTGTTCTCCTGTACTTGTCACTCATTAGACCCATTATAGAGTACAACACCCCTTTTGGTATGTACCTCAAAAGACATCTACAACAACTGGAAAGGCCACATAAATACCTCATAAAGAGGATTACTGGACTCAAACAGATGCCCTACTCAAACCGTCTCAAAAAAAAAACTCCAGCTTTACTCCGTCACATATTGCCTACTCAGAGGCGATCTCTACCTAACATACAAAGCTATGTCAAACCCAAAGTTGTTAGATATGGTCCACTTAAAGAAATCCCAATCCCTCTGAGCTACATACTCTAGGGACCTAAACCTTGTCACCACAATAAACAGAACATGCTGGAGGGATAGATTCTTATCTCAGAGACTTCCCATACTCTGGAACAAACTACATATCTATATCAAACAAAGCTCCTCATTAGCATTCTTCAAGAAAAATCTTGATGATTGGATGGGAAATAGGAAATTCACCCTGGGGATCACCTCTGTGGCTCTGCTCAACAGGGACACAGGAAAATAATTTTCTTGGGTAGCGAAAGCCAGGGTACCTTTTTGGCTAGGCTTGTATAGGCCATAGGGCTCATAGCCTAGTACCTACCTATGTACCTATGTACCTATGAACCTATGAACATATGGGGGATACTGTAACTATTGCTGTCTGTGCTGTTTGTGTAACATGGTTGATTGTAGCATAGATCTTCTGACATATGTACTGTTTTACACTATGATGTATCATGTCATCAACGACTGACAGTTATCATTCTTTACTCATAGTTATTTACCAGGGAAATACAAGATGAATGATGCTGATACCAATATTCTGAGGCATATAGACTACACATTCTGGCACACTCCTGCCATTGTGAAGGGTAGCTACAGACAATAGAGTGCTGGTTCTGTGTAAATAGTCCAGCACCTTGTTAGTATGCTGGCTGGGGATCCTCTCCTTTTGCTTTTCTCAACTTCACAGAATGGTCATAACCTGCTGGAGCCATACCTCTCAGCTGTACAGATACACCCAGGTTATCCAGAGGCAGGACTTGTATATCTGGTCAGTTTACCTTCACATTCTGGTTTACAAGCAGGTTTGTGGCTATTCATTCATGAGTTTGTAGTCATGGGGTAGTATGAGCGAACATTAGAGTTTCAGACTTCACACACGCCATGACATCCATGCTTCTACATCCCCTCCCGTTATTCTCTCCTGTTCCTAAAATTATGTAAGCAATATCTCAGAGGTATCCGTATAGTTGGGCCTTTATTCCAGTAGTATTTATGGCCTGGTCCACAGTCCTTGCAGTAGGACATCAGGAGGCATGCTACTGGAATTTGTCAATATGGCCTTGCATTTGTTTTCTGTTTACTGTGTTAGGTTATTAGTTAGGACCCCCTGACATTCTGTACATTGGCACTATGGTTAAGGCATGGGCCTTTGCCAGAGGACTGTAGGCCATTTGAGAGTTCTGCAGGCCATCTGTAGCAGGCCAGTGCATTCTGTCAGTCATATGTTCCCAGGCTCCATGACAGTGGATTACCCTGGGGTGACAGTGGTGAGTGGTTGAGGTGTTCCTGTCAATCCTTCCTGTTCATACTGATCCATGGGTCTGGATGAGGTCGGGTTGCTGCTTACAACTAGGTACACACCTGCACTGGACACCTATTCAGCATGCAGCATCATGTATGTATTCCCATGCAGAGATGGCTTCATGCTGTACTCATTCCCTACAACAAAGATATGACCTGTGATAAACCTGTGGCTGATGGTGGGCTGAGCTGGCTGCATGTGTGATACAGAAGCTACTTGCATCTGATTCACAAATATACCAGGGACATTCCCGTTATGCTGGCTTGTGTGCAGACATGGGCAGCCTGTCATCATTTTATAACTGTGCCTTTTGTGATCTTCCAGTGATTAGCGAGACTACCAGTATTCCATACTAGAGGGACAACTAATGTGATGCTACTCTCTGTGTATAATTCCAAACGTGTGTGCAGTTGACCGTTATTTTATATGTACTCTGTGTAGGTTACTTCCACCTGTGTACTGTTTCTATGGATGGGCTCCCATTCATGGCATGTCCAGCTTTCCGATGGTGACAGATATTGACATCTGTACAGTAAGTATGTACAACTGCTGAACTGGGTGTAGCTGAGAAGCAGTGTGGTTGGCACTGCAGTTGCTGGAACATCACCTTGTTATCCACTGTACTGTACCTAGACCACTGAGACACAATCATGCAGGCCCACATGCTGATCACTTCCAAGCAATACTAAACACACAACAAACTTATCACACTGACCCCTGTATACTGTACACATGCAATAATGTAGATTAGGACAGCTCTGGCAATCTGTGCTCCAGTGATATTACTCCTCAAACTTACACGTTACTGCATTTCTACGTGGGATTGTGGGGGGGGGGGGGGTGCACACCTGCAGATGTAAAACATTTGCAATGACTGTACTGGTATTTCAATTACTGTGTTGGCTTCCATTTCATATTGTATTGTGACCTATCATGCAGAAAGTAGGCATAGCAGTAGAGTACAAATGTTAGATCTTAATGGCATAAAGTTCAGTTTCAGACTTCTTACCCTTCAGAACTAAAATGCAACTGCCAGACCTGTTGTAGTATGTCTGTGTAGGTCTAGTGGGGGCTGTTCACCATTGCCACCATTTGGGGGCCTTAGCCCGGCCTTTCTTTATGATCATCTACACCTGCCCTGCTGGGTGAGGCTGTGGTGGGTATCTGACCCTCATTGACATCCATGTGTATGACATATTGACACCCACAGTTATTTGGGCCATCACATGTACTGCAGTGGGGGTTGTCACTTTGTGTAGTGCTGCCTAGTATGTTGACATCAGTATTTGTTATGAATTTCCTGCTGTCCCATATAGCTGTCTGCTGCTATCCCATTCAGCCACCAAATTCCCTTGCATGCTTGTATCCATATCATGCATACAAGTATGAGAACATGCTATTCCATTCAGTAATTGATAGGAAGGGTGACTTACCTTGTTGCTGGGCCAGTACTGAGGATGGTGCTGAAGGGCTGACTATGTTGAATATACATAGTACACTCCCTATACATAAAGCTCAGGTAGCGTCATGTTTGGCATCCCTTTTACTGTATGTGTAAGTCAGAGAGAGGTATCAGTCCCGGGGTCCCTACAGTGTTAGTATGTGTGCTAGGAGATGCCTCTTTGCCAAGGCATGGGCATACTGGGCATGCCTTTTTCTCCCTACAGGGACAGGCTTAGGATGTTCCTCCTCCGAGTCCCTCTGTGCCTGTGCTGGCCTTGGCAATGCTGAGGGGCCATGTGGCCCTGCCTTGTACTGTTCCTGCTGCAGCTGTTTCCACAGGATGATATTGTGTAGCATGGCACATACTATGAACATTTATATACATGTAGCTGGAGAGTACTGCAAGGTTCCACCGGATATGTCAAGGCAGTGGAACTGTGACTTGAGCTTCCCAAACACATGCTCTACAATGATCCTGATTTGTGCGTGTGCCTCATTATGGTGTTCTTGTTTGGGTGTGTGTGCATTTCTGATGGGTGTCATCAGCTACAGCTCCAGTGCATAGCCAGTATCCCCCATTAGATGGCCATATGGGATGTTCCCCATGGCAAACACCTGATACAGCTGTGAACAATGCAAGATGTGGGAGTCGTGATAGCTTCCAGGGCTGCCAGCACACACATTCATGATCATGCTCTGGGCATTGCACACGACCTGGCAGTTGATGGAGGGGAAGATCTTGCGGTTTATGTAGCCCCTTGCCGAGTGGTACTTTGAAGTGGATGTGTGTGCAGTCTATAGCACCAACTACCGCAAGGTATTCTGCTGTATGGTAGAAGAGACATATGCATCTGGTAAATGCCTCATGGGCGGTGGGGAAATATATGTGCTCATTGGCATGTGGTGTCATGGCATCCAGGAACTGGTGGAGTACGCTGGATGCGGTTGCCTGTGAAACCCAATGATATCCCCAGTTGGTCTTTGGAAGGTACCTGTGGCTAGTATTCTTAAGCCTATACATACCTTGGTATCCAATGGGATGGGTACCCCTCTATTAGTTCTGTGTGAGGTATGGCCGGCACAGCTCAACAAATTGCTGTAGAATGTCCCTGTCCACCCTATAGCACTCTACTAATTCCAGCTCATGTAGGCCCTGGTAGGTTACCCTGAATCTGTACAGTCTTCTCCTCCTCCTCACTTTGGGTCGGTTGTTAGCATTCTCCTCCTCACCACCCTCAGTCTCTAGCACATATTGATGAAGTAAAGCAGCAGCAGCCTCTAATATTTTTAGTTAGTTTTGCCAGTTAAAAATCCCCCATCTGTGTACACTGGTGGTGTAGAGTTTGTGGGAAAAAACAGTCTGTAGGGAGTTTTGATAGTTTATAGTAGTGTGCTGGGCTGTTGCATGTGTATTTGGCTGATTCTGATACATTCCACCTGCCAGCTATGCTAGTTCTCTTTGATTGCCTTCCTACTGCTGTTTCCCCTTCCCAGTTCCTCCCTATTTAAGCCCCAAGGCACGCTGTGCATACCCAGTGCTCAAATGTAAACAGTGCTGCCATTTCCTCTTTTTTTTTTTTTTTTTGTTTAAAACCCGGTGCTTGGCCCGCACACCAGTTTAGGCCATGTACACAGGGGTCGGGCACATCTGACACACCCACTTCCTTAGCTGTGCTTAGCTAAGGGCAAACACAGGCCACAGAGCTCTATTGAGCTTACAGCAGACATGACACACCCCCTTATGAAGTCATTCAGCTCTTAGACTTGCATGGTTGTATAGCTGCACCTATAGGGTTAGGTACAAGTTGACACTTTGAAGAAATATGTGATTCAGTATAACTCCCCTCCTTTGCATACCCCAGTGTGTAGGTCATTAGTTACTGCACTAACACAGACCCTTTCCCCTTGACAACCAGTGCTCCCTGGTATTGTTTACATTCTGCATGCCATTGACTATAATGACAAAATGCAGAATTAACTTAAAATTGACTTTTCTCATTTTTTTTTTTTTTTCGGCACAATCCTGTCTTATGCTTAAACGGCTGAGATCGGCCAAAAAAAAGTTTAATTTTCATAATAATCTCTTTTCAATGCAAGTGGCCTTATATTTAGCCATTGGTATGTCTAATGTATATAATGCATGCTTTTCCACAAGCTATCATGCCTCCATTTTGTCAGTTGCAGAAACGCACTCAGTTATTTTCTGACTACATTTCTGCACTGACACTGTTCTAGCACAGAGATCTGGCAGCTTGGTGGATTGCAAAATCACCTCAATTGCATGTGTTTCACCAGCAAATCAGGTGATTTGCATATTTGCTGATTTTCCATGCTAGAATAGTATAGGGCTGCTTGTGCACATGAAAATGACACTATCCTGAATCGCTCGGCGGCCATTTTCCATGCAGGAGCTCCTACACTGTTCTTGCATGGAAATTTCGGCTTCCTGACTCCTGGGTATGTCTTTGCAACATGTGCAATTTAAACAAGGGAAAGTGCCGTTTTTAGTACTTCCATGTTTCTTAGATGGATTCTTTAAATCATTATAACATAAATATTGTTTCAAACTTGGACAATTGCAATATTCGAAGAGAGGTTTATCACCCACCAGCTTTTTAATATCAGGCATAGTCATTAAAATGCTCCAGTTCCTTTCTATAATCTGTTGTATACTAATGGTTCTTCAATTGTATGTAGTAAGATACCTCATGTGTTAATTTTCACTTTTCCTATTGAAAGGGCATGGGGTGCATGCATGCTACTATTATGGACTTATCTATTCACCTGTACATCTTTTTTATATACCATTGTATTAATACTATCACCCATTTTCTCTAGTTTTATATCCACATAATTTATACTGTCAATGGAATAATTCTGCGAAAAATTTAAGTAACCAGTAGTTTGATTCAAATACTCAATAAACGTCTCTAGCTCCACATTCGTGTCATCCCATAACAGGAATACATCATCAACAAAACATTGGAAGAACACTTTCCCTTTAAACACTTTGGGATACTGATATACATATTTATCTTCCCATTCATCTACAGTAATATTTGCATATGTTTTCGCCACTGAACTACATCCATCTTTTGGTGGTACAGTTGTTCGTAAAACATAAATGCATTGTTATTGAGAACCAACTCAAGTAACTCACATAAAATCTCTACTTTTCTACTTTTTTTACATAGAGAATTTCATACTGCTTCTATACCAGTATCATTGGGGAGCACAGTAAACAAATATTTAATGTCCAAAGTAGTGAACACAAATTCTCAACATTTATGGTTTTCATACTACTCATATAAATGGGAGAAAAAATCTTCCATGTCTTTAATATAGCTCTTAATAAGGGGTAGATATACACTAAGAACAGACTGTAGATACCATGAGATAGGTTCTGTTATCCATTCACCCCAGAGACAATAGGTCTCATGAGGGGTGGTTGAAACTCTTGTGTATATTTTTGACAGCCCATATATACATGGTACCCTTGGACAGAGAACAGTAAACAGTTAAATAAATCATTACTTAAGTCACCCTTTAACAGCATTTCATAAACTGCCATAGTCACATTACTAAGAACCTTAGATACAACTGCATTAATTACAGTGAACATGGATACATCATCCAGAAATTCATGCATACAATTATCATAAACTTCTTTATCTAAAATCACCACTGCTCCACCTTTATCAGCTTATTTTATAATAATATCACTGTTCATTTCTAACTTACATAAAGCTTAATTTTCTTGCACTGATAAATTATACATTATACATTATACTTGCAGGATTTTAATCATAAAACTGTCATATTGTTTCTCACAAATATCATTAAAAACAGTCAATATGGGGCAATTTGAAGGAACAAACAAGCTAGATTTTTTGCAAACATTAGGTTCAGTAAGTAATGTGTCTTTAAAAATCATTTTCAAACTTAAGTTCCTCACAAACAATTTTAAGTCTGTCAGGGCACCAACAATTGTATCTACATTAGATGGTATAAACTTCAATCCTTTACTTAATAATGAGACATCAGAATCAGACAAAGCATAACTCGAAAGATTAACTACTGGTCCATTAATCACCTTGTTTGCAAGTTGGACTTGCTCCGAGTATGTGGTCCCTTGCTCCCCCAACAAGATGCTGCATTGGTTTTCTACTCCTGTCTACCTCTTGTATAGTCCTGTGACGAGTCTCTTTTCCTTCTCTCTGTTTCTTTCAGTAGTTTCAGCTGCACAAGTATTGAATGCTTCTGAAAGTCCTCACCAAGTTGGACTCTAATATTTGCATCCAAAACATGGGTTGATGCAGCTATATTACTAACTGCATTTTCAGCTAAGGGGTAAGCAACATTATCATTTTTTGACAAAATAGAGTTAATAGGCTCAGTCACATCATTTTTATCTTGATTTAGCACCACTGATGCAGAATAATCCGCTTTCATTTTTAACTCATCCTCTCCAGCACTTTTATACAGTGTGACACAGTCTGATATCCCTGCACTGCTCATATTTGTGAAAGTCCCCTTTGTTCTTGTAAACTGGCACTTAAATGCTCATTCTCCAGTAATCTATGATGCTAGCCAAGTGAAGGCCATTAATAAATATGGTAACTAGAAGTGGACCCAAAATGGATCCTTGTGGGACAGGTACTGAGACTGATTGAATGGTAGAGCACTGGTTTTGCCACTTTAGAGATTGCTGTCTATTGGGTAAGGACAGGAAGGATGAAAAACAACTTGCCAAGACTGGAAGAGTAATCTGAAACAATGCATGAAATAGTTGGAAAAATGAAACAATTCATCTGGGAAGCAATAATCCAAAAAGGGAGTACCCAAATGAGTGGAAGGCAGTAGTTATAACATAAAAAAACAATAATGTAAATCTCAGTAAGTTAAGACAACAGTGAAGGGTGGTAAGACAAAATAATACAATGGAAGGAGCCCTAGCAATAAAAACAAGGGAGCTGTTATTTCTTTTTTTCATAAAATGCCAGCTACAGTGTTGTGAGTGCTTTTGGAAATGTCATCTTTGCAAGTACACAGACATAATAGATACAGCTCAGAGGAAGGTAAATAAAACAAAACTCAGCCTACAGCACAAGCTATATAAAGATTATAAGAGGTTAATATATACATTCCTGAAGAAGGCACAGGGTTGTCAAGGTGAAATAAATCAATATTTCCAATGAATGAACCAAGCATGTAAAACATTTAAAAATAAATATGTGATAACAGGAGAATACAATGTGAAAAGCAAATCTCTCCCATGGTATTCAAATAATTGAACAACTGCTGTTTGCTGAAAGTTGAGTGAAACAAGCCTTTCATTTGAACATCAGTGCAGAAAGCCATTTTGCTTTCTTAAGAGTGGAGTAATTTTCATGTTTTATAGTCAGCAGTACAATCATAGATGGCTGCCTAGATGGTTAATATGTACAACATCTGTTAAAGTAATTAATGCAAAATAAATATAAAAATGTTTTCATGGGGCAGAATTTCCCACATTTACTTTAGTTTAGTAATGCCAGAGTCAACCTTTATTACGGAGAAAGTGCATCTCTGTTTTACACACAGTTACTACATATTGTGAATTTTCACCTGTTAGCCACACTGACCAGGTAATTCTTAATCATTTTGCCATCATATACATACTCAAACAGATGTGGTTTTGGATAAAAAAATAGCCAGGACTGTATGTAGTATTGTCTTTACACTAATATTTTAGTAGGATACAAAGCACTCCACACCCAGTCCTTGATATAAATGCACTCTAAGGTTGTTTCATAGGGTATGGAGATAATACCTTTGTGTGTGTGTGTGTGTGTGTGTGTGTGTGTGTGTGTGTGTGTGTGTGTGTGTGTGTGTGTGTGTGTGTGTGTGTGTGTGTGTGTGTGTGTTGGGGAAGGGGGTCTGCTTGAAGGAAGTGAGGTCCAGCAAATCTTCAAATAACATTAATGGCATGATTGCTTTCAACCAGTTCTACACTGATTATTTGACCTAGCCATCTAAATCACAATTATTTGATCTGTTGGTAAGTATCTATCAGGCAAAGTATGATAGGGTCAGCAGTTTGCCCACCACACTTCTTAGATGCATCTCCCAAAGACAGTAGTGTGTTATGCAGATGGTCTGCTGTTAGTCATACTTGTAAAATATTTACAATATATTACTAGGGATTGCTTCATGAAAACTGATTACATTTTCTTTGGCAGTTTATGCTATTAGTAGAATGTAACTCTAACGTCAATAGATAGCGGAATTAGAATGTAACTTGAGTGTAAATATTGGTTTAAAAAGTGAAAGTAATGCGGTTATAAATGTTGATTTGAAAAGTTCTTCCTGTCTGTTGGCTTGGGTCATGGCTGGAAACACTCTTTGAACTGTTTCAGTTAATACTTAATCATGTTAGCTGGGTAACTAACTAACTTATTAACTAAAAAATATAGAGTCATTCAAAAATCAGTGACTCATTCTATTAGTCCTTGTCCAAACAAAGGCCTTTGAGTCTGTAAAATGTTTAATATTGAGAAACTCTTTCCTCTTCTGCTCAGCCCTGTCATACTGACAGGTAAAAGCAATTCAGATCCCACAAATCTAAGTATAAACACACACAGAATGGACGGCACTCTGAAAACCCTGAGGCAGAAAAGTGAATTCAAACAGCACAGAAATATAAGTATTCCAAGGAAGCCAAGTGGGATGGAGAACACAGGCATATCCAATCAATATATTGGCTAGCTCAAGAAAGTGTTAAAGCAGAATGCACTTGGGGTAAAAAGAGTGAGGTAAGAGCAAGTAAGGAGAACATTGACTACAGATGATAATGAACAATGTGTCCTAACCCCATAATTATAGCTCATAATGATTTCAGAAAATACCTTCACAATCCAAATGAAAACGATTTCCAGCAACCTGCTGCAGGCAATAAAATATTATCATAAAACTTAGCTTTTTAATGTAATTATCTGTCAGGCATGTGCACCAAAGTGCATTTCAAATATGATAAATCATGTTGTTGTTTTTCTTTCAGCTTTTCCCAGTTAGGGGTCACCAGAGCAGAACTCCGGTCCGCTAATGATTGGCAGTCGATTTTCTTGGTGCCGAGATGTCAGCCCGATGCCCAACCACACATGTCTTTCAAATGTTGGGAGGACATGCAGACTCCACACAGAAGGCGCTCCAGCCGAGAATCGAACAAGAGAACCTCTTGCTGTGAGACGACAAAACCGCTGCACCACCATGACTTATTAAATATGATAAATCATGTAATAAAGTAAATTAACCATATGAAATAATAAATTAAAGCTGTATATGAAACAAAAGATTAATGCACATTGTTTAGTTATGCATTTTAGATTCTCGAAACTACTCTGAATGTTCATACACAAACACTGTTTAATATTGTTCTGTTGTTCTTAAATCTTAATAATAAGATGAAAGCACAAAGGCACAATCAATACTATGTAGGTTATGTAAACAACATTTTTATCCTGGAGTAGCCACATTGGTAGTTTATGACTGATCAATTTTTGAATTATTTTTTTCCAGAATATAACATATTTAAGTTATGTTTTACCATTTTATTATATTCTGAAATCAGTTGAAGGGTCACTGCAATTCTTCTGCATTGGAATGTCATGTTGCTTTCTACTCACTGGCAAAATATATCTTTTTCCCCCTACATAATGTTTGATAAATTCTGCTTTACCATTTATACCATTTAGAAACTACATGAAGACATACACGCTGGGAAACAGTTTTAAATGCCGAGACTCGTAAGTGTCAGTCCTGCTATAGCAAGACTGAATGTGAAAAAATGGGGACAGACAATGTACTAAGTCCAAGATTGCTGAGTCTTGCCATATTCCCTTTGCTCTGAGGTATGGAGTAAGTAAGTGTATATATATGCAAACATATAGATATGAAATGGAAGTGTAGCCACCCACACTGGGGTATGGATGGCCTACATCCTGCAAAAAAAAGCACTGGCACATGCTTGGGTCCTACCTTTTAGGCTATGTACATAGCTGTAAAAGGCCTTATGATTATTCCTGACTGTGATTGCTAAGTTTTTCTCAAAGTTACTCTTAGAGGATTTGACATGTTGTCTTATTTCTCTGTTGAGGCTGAGGAGGGTGCTTTTCCATTGTTACGGCCTCACCTTAGTTTTCCTAGACAGCAATTTTCTGCATGTGTTCTAAAGATTGTTGATGTTGGATGTCCACCAGAGCAGCTTTTTTACTTGGGGCTTTGGTTTTGAGTCTCTCTGAAACAGCTGAGTCTACAAGTATTTGTACAGGGCTTTAGTGTAAGCTTTAGTTTAGTTACCATTTCCAGCTGAGGGAGGGGCATGGAAGGCTTTAATACCTTCCCCTAGGAAGGTATAGTTTACTTTGGTGAAGTTTTTTAGTCTGACTTCACCATTTGTGAGTTATGGTGTTAGTGCCAGTTCAAAGGCGACTGATTTGTGGTCAGATTTAACTAATGAGGGTCCGACAGTTGGGGTGGTGCATCTGTTTGTCATGCTAGTGAGGACCAGATCTAGTTTTGTTTGTTTCTCTTATTGGGTTTTGAAAAATTTGTTCCAGGGTATTTGAGGTAACAAAGTCAAGGAACTTTTGCACTAGTGAGTTAGGGCTAGAGTAGGTTTCCCAGTTGATGGTGGGATAATTGAAATCCCCCATGACCAGATTGTTTGGCAATATTTTGAGTGACTCCAGTTTGATACAGTAGACCTAGTGCACATCATGGTCCATGGAGGGGAATCAGTAACTAGCTATGACTTGAATGGGGATCTTACCCACAGTAATCTGTACGTGGAGTAAATCCATGGAGTTGTCCACTCTAGCTGGTTGTGAGGTGAATTTATCTCTTACATAGATAGAAACATTGCCTGCTTTGGTTCTCACATGTTCATTTTTCAGTATAAAGATGTGGAAGGTACTGTAGCCTTGCAAGGCTGTGGTAATCTCTGAGGGCTTGAACCAGGTTTCTGTGACTGCAAAGACATCTACATCCTTCAATGATAGAAGTTCTTCCAGGATGTGCTGTTTTTAGTTTAAGCTCCTAGCATTTAGCAGCATAACCTTTATTTTGCTAATGTTGGCAATTTTCACATCAGCAATTTTGTTTTTGAGACCTTGCTTAAAAAAGGCACTATGGGAGAGGCAAAAGCCTTTGCCCCGCATCCGAAAGCCTAGTGGTGCCAGGTGCAAACTGTCTCTGGCAAAGCAGCGAGATTTGTTGACAATGTCATCCCAGGTTGACAGAAACCAGATCCCCTTTGAATGTGAATAACACCAAAAACTAAGCCATTATTGAAATTGATAATCTTTTGTTTATAGTGTGGCATCATTCTAGGTGCGGGTAATATGCTGCTCAAGGCTAGGGACATACTTGCCTGGGACACATACTCTGAGAGCACAGTTATGCTGCTCTTCATATATTCCAGTGAGGTATGTCTCAGGTTGTTCATTCCAACATGAGCTATGACAGAGTCATAATTGTACTTGTTGCCAAGAAACCTGAGGGCATGCATGATCTGATGAATTCTGCAGCTGACAGTGACTTTCTCCTTATCTAACCTGGTGAGTTTGACATCCATATGTCTCACTATGGAGTTTCCAATGACAAGAACAATTAGTTTTTTTGAGTGTTACACCTTAAGAGCTTGGTAGGCAAGACATTGGTTTTGCTATGTGTCTTGGGTGCTGTGTGAAATCTGTAAGTTGTAGCAGTCTTTCGTTTTGGAGGTTTCTGGTGTTTTGGTAATTTTTTTGAGAGAACCTCCACATATGTTGATATATGTATTGGATGCATACTATGTGTATGAGTAGTGGTACTATGTGAATGAATAGTGCTGGGTGATTTGACAACCTCTTCAGTGTTATGGTTTTGGGTGTGAGACAGAGCAAGGTTTCAAGATTTTTGGTGAAGATGCATCTCTTGCACTCTGTTCTAGAGTGAGTTATTAGTAGAGGAGTTTCGGTGTAGTTGCAGCACTACCTCAGGAGACCCAAGTCAACAAGGCTGGCAGGAGGAAAAAGGGTAGCCCAACTATCCATAATGCAAGATTTGAAGAATTGTTATAACAAAGGGGGTGCATTCAGGACTGATCTAGGAGGTGCTCTGTAGATGGATATTTCTGACAGGGTTTTTGGCTGGTGGTTTAATAGGTCCTAGCTCACTAGCAATACTTCTTAGACCAGAGATGTAGTAAAGATGAGGAATTGTATCTAAGGGAACAATTGTCAAAATTATCTGCCAGGCTATGGAGTACAAATGTTGGGCAGTGAGCAGTGCTGCATGACTCGCAAACAAGCAGAAACTCTCTCAAATGCAGGGCTTAAAAAACAGAAGCTAAAAACTTAAAACAACTTTTAAAAACTCAAAAGAACCAATGAGAGTACTTACTCCAAGCCCTAGACCAATCACCCTTCATCAGACAGGTTCCAATCAGCACACTTCTCTCACAAGGGTGAAGAAGGGCCTCTTCCAATCAAAGGTGGCTTGGAAAAAGTGCTGAGATTGAAACAGCCTCTACAAACAGACCAAGATGCAGCAAACCTGTATCTGGACTATGCTACAGCTACTGGCTACTTGGAGCTCAGTGGACAAAAACATGGGAAAAGTATGAACCAATTAAAATACAAAAGTCACTAATCAGTTCTGGCAAAGATGGAACAGTTGTTGGAACACAGCAATACTTTTTTTAAGTTCCAGCAACTTCCAATAGTTTTTTTCTGGTAAGGCTGCTGCCCATGCATAATATTACTACTACTACTACTACTACTAATTATTATTATTATTATTATTATTATTATTATTATTATTATTATTATTATTGCTGTTATTTATTTTTACATGAACAGATTTCGTGGATATTATTTCATTAGTATGGAATGTATTCTTTTTCTCAGAGATAATGCTACATGCAAGTTATTTAGCAATCCTATATTACACAGACTCTCACAGCGCAATCTTTTGACATTTCTCTTGTCTGAGGATTTTTATTTTTAGAAATGTTCCTTAAGATTTTCAAAAATTGTATGTGTGGAATATTGACCTTCCTTAAGAAGTATGGAAAGTGTAAAATACAAACATGATTTAATATGAAGTCTCAGACCAGTGAATGTTATACCTCAGGTGATAAGTAGTGTAATCTGAAGATTATAAATGGATATTTGTTTAAAATTATTGAAAACTGTTTTATTTGAGGATGGCCCTATATCTACAAATGGGGGTAGTACATCAACAATTTTCTGCTACTTTGATGTTATTATTATTTAGAGAAATGCAAATATTTAATTTTCGAAAAAAATCATGCATTTATTTTTATTTTGTCAATTAATCCAGTGAAAGCTATTTATAAGTAAATTGCTCATAATTGTTTAAGTTAAGAAATTGTATTTTGCAAGAAAAAAATGACTCCACCTAACCCCTCTTCTTTTTACAACATACATGAAATAAGTTACGCAAGTCAACACCCACGTATAAAAATGGATTTGTACAATTCTGCATATCAACATTTGTGTCCCTTTTGAAAAAAAAAAAAACAAGGAATCACAAACAAAGTCTAAAACACTTCATTGAGTACAGCATCACCATATTTAATAAAAACTTAGTGAGATGCTCTGGCAGTGTTTAGTACCATCCTGAAAAAGCAACAATAGTCACAATAAAATCAAACAAGCATCTGGTTAGGTGAAAGCCACAAAAAATTACTTTTTTGTCAAAAAATCTTTATTAAGCAAGAACACATTGTTTTATAGCATGGTGTGTGCAAAAGACAGCAGGTTAATTTCCATATTATTTCACTAACCTATCCATCCACTCATCTGTCTGCCTTTTCATGCATTCTCCTACCCTTCCATTCAACTGCCTGACATTTATCAAAGCTATTACCCATATATCCATTCTGTCTCCCAATGCTCTCCCTTACTTGATATAATTTACACAATTTTAAGTCAAATACACACCACCCCCACTCAGATCTCCCAAGAAAAAGTTCTCAAGGCACTATCTAAAGCCAAGAAGACTATGTTTATTATCATGACAGACAACATACCAGGCTGCCTACTGGTCAGTTTGAAATATGACTTGTCTTATCTCCTACAAAAGCTATTCCGTATCAGCCTCCAAATCAGGCTGAGCCTGATGAATGGGAGGGCAGCAACAGTCACTCCCTTAGACAAAGATGGGGCTTCATCAGATTCAGTTAATTACAGACCCATAAATCTGGTCAGTCTCATCAGTAAGGCTATAGAAAGAATCATTACAGAATTAATATATTAGGATATAGGTAACCTACAGGCTCTTGACCCATCCCAGTTTTAATTCAAGGGCAGGTCCTGCCTACTTAACCTCATTGACCTTTTCAGAAAATTACCAAAACAACCAGGCTGGCTGCAAACACCAGAATAACCAAAAATATACCTGTAAAGTTTTATTGATTAAGCATTTTCATCTCCTGCACTAAAGACTTAATCTTATTCTGATGAAGTTTCTGGTGTAGGAGATAAAAGCACTTAATCAATAAAACTTTACATGTGCATTTTTGTTCGTCCTGTGTTTGTAGCCAACCTGGTTGTTTTGGTGATTTAGTGCAGCTGTTTGCTGGGCTTGCACAGTTTTTGCACTATTTTTTCAGAAAATTACTGAAGCAATGGATTACGGCAAAACAGTGCTCATCTCTTAACCAGACCTTGCAAAGGCATTTGACACCATCCCACACTTGGGTTCCATAGAATAAACTCTTCCAGCTAAATCTTACTGCTTATGTAAGTAATTGTATAGCAAATCGGCTTACAAGTAGAACCCAGGAAATTAGGATGGGTGGCTATACTTCCTCCAAAAGACCTGTCACTAGTGATGTACCCCAAGGATCAGTCATTGAGCTACTCCTTTTTGGCAAAGATAATATTAAGGGATTTGTGGTTGAATAAGTTTGTAGATGACTGCAAAATTGTTGCCATTATAAACTTCCAAGAGAACACCAAAATCCTGCAATAAGGCCACTCATAAACAACTAGCTGGAGTAAAAAACATTGACTTAAACAAAATGCCAAGAACTATATAATCATATCCTTCAGCAAGCATGACTCCTCTTATGATGTTTGCATTGACAAAACACCCCTGAAATCTAATCCTGTAATTAGTGATGTGAGAAGCTATATCAGCACAACTTATATCTAAAGGTATTACATCCAGATCCAGGAATGTAATTGCTGCACTGTACTCAGGGCTTATTAGGCCAGCCATTGATTATAATGCTCCTTTCAGTTTGTACCTGCCCATGTGCTGTTACAACAGGAACAATCACATCACTTTCTCACTTAAAATTCAAGGGCCTAAATCATAAAGTCCATGCAGACCATCAAAAAGCCTTGTCCCAATTTGCAGCAACTGAGAGGCAACCCTGCCCTGCATATAGAGCTTCAGCAGACCCTATTCTGTCTGACCTATTTTGAAGAGGGGAAAACCCTCCTACACCTTCTCTAAAGTCCCTTGCTACTTATATATACTAGCCGAAATTGCACAACAGTGGAGAAAAAAGTAAACTTCCCTTTCCTTACTGTATGCTTATCCCAGCAAAAACATATACCCAGTGAAAACATAGTATAACTGAATGGTACAACTTCATTAACTTACACCAAAAACATATATCACCCTGCAAATAATTTTCAGTTAAATGCTGCAAAGTGAAATTCAACTAAACCAGAATCAATAAAACGTTGGCATCCTTATATATTTATAAATGCATGTTTGGCCTTCGATACTATACCACACTCATGTGTAATAGATAAACTCTCTCAACTAGGCATCAATCCATATGTTACCAGATAACTGGCTCTCTGATAGAACCCACCTCGTCAAAATAGGGGAAGCCACCTCAAGTAGTGGACCCATAACAAGTGATGTACCACAGGGATCGGTCTTGGGGCCTCTGCTGTTTGGGATATACTTCTCAGAGGTGTAGGCCAAATCTAGTGGGCTATGGCTGACCAAGTCTGCTGATGACTGCAAGCTGGGTGCTGTCATCAATTCCGCATAGTGATGTGGACATCCTCCAAGAGGGTCTCACCCAAACAAATGACTGGTGCCAGAAACATGGCCTCAAACTGAATGCCAAAAAATGCATCAGCATCCCTTTTGGGGAGAATGATGTCCCCACAAATCATCACATTGATAATAAGGCACTAATCACAAAATCAGTTGAGAGAGACTTGGAAACTCAGGTTGATAGCAAACTGACTTTTGACCTCCATATTGCCTCCATTGAATGGAAAACTTTCTACATGGCCCACCTCATTAGTAAGGGTATCTCAATCAGGGACAAGGTGGTCATAACATCCCTGTATTCTTCCCTTATAAGACCGATTATTGAATACAATGTTTCTTTCGGCGTCTACCTCACAAAGCACATGCAGCAGCTGGAGAGACCACAGAGATTCCTCACCCAGAGAATCCAGGGCCTCAAACATCTACCCTACACAGATAGGCTAAAAGCACTGTCCCTCTACTCAGTCTCCTATAGACTCTTCAGAGGTGCCCTCTGTCTGCCATACAAAACAATCTCAGACCCCACCCTGATGGGACTGCTGCATATCCGCAAGTCAAGCTCCACTCGGGTAACCCACATGCTAGACCTCAACCTGGTCTGTGACATCAATAGCACTTGTTGGTGGGACAGATTTGTGTCCCAGAGACTCCCCCTTTTATGGAATAGACTCCCTCTCCATGTAAAGCAGAGTACCTCATTAAACCTTTTTAAGTACAACCTGGATAACTGGATGGGGAACAGAAAATACACTCCTGGGATTCCACCTATGTCCCTGCTGGACAGTGGCATAGGATGCTGACTTGTTCAAACATGGGCTAAATTTTTGAATATGCTTGTATGGGCCTCAGGGCCAATAGCCTAGTAATTTCCAATGATCCTATGATCTAATAGTGTGTGCATGCATGTATGTGTGTGTGTGTGTGTGTGTGTGTGTGTTTGTGTGTGTGTGTGTGTGTGTGTGTGTGTGTGTGTGTGTGTGTGTGTGTGTGTGTGTGTGTGTGTGTGTGTGTGTGTGTGTGTGTGTGTGTGTGTGTCACTGCATGTATGCAAAACATATAAACTGATCAAAACAAATGTGTGAAAATAACATCAGTTTTCAAATAGTGTACAGATAATATCTAAAATGTATGTGTATACATATATATATATATATATATATATATATATATATATATATATATATATATATATATATATATTTATATATGTATATTTATATATGTATATATATATATCTGTGTGTTCACACACACACACACACACACACACACACACACACACACACAGGCTTGTACATACTACATACAACACCTTCTTATCTAAGAGATGTTTTACCAACAAAAAATGTCATCCTTCGTTCAGTGAAAAAACATTTATATTTATTATTGAAAGTGCACGCATTTATTTTAACCATACATATACTAGACCATAAAGGATATTTTCATCTATGACCTCAACTGCTATATTATATGAACAGTACTTCTTAATATGGTATAAATTTTAAAATGAAGAAAGAAATCATATGTCACTTGTAACTAATTGGCTGAAGACATTCTGAGAGACATCTCACAAACAGCACGTACTATTTTCCTTGTTAATATTCTCAGAATATTAACCCTTCTAGTATCTGATGAACTGTCAGAGAACTGCTCCTGCTAAATTTTCTGTCACGGTGAGAATTCAGAATAATTTCAGTCACAAAAAAAGATCAGGAAAACATATAAAGAAAACCAATATCTAAGGGAGAAATAAATCAAGTAAAATACAAACGGATTTATTTATTTATTTATTTGCAGTTTGTTAAGAGGAAAAAGTCAGCTGGGCCATATGGAGCCCGTTTTCAGTGGAGGCCCAGGTAGAAAACCTCCTCAGTACAATAAAAAATACATTCAACATAAATATTGTACAGTAAATGCTCAGTTAAGCGGAGCTCAAGCAACCGGCACTCTCAAGCAACTGGCTAAAAAATATCGAAGAAATACAGTACAGTTTTCATGTGTTGCACTTTCTGTTTTCCCCCCACAGAAACGTATCTTATGTTTTTAGAGTTTTAAAAAGGAAGAAAGGAATAAATTCCCTCCCTCCCCAACCCGAGAACAAGTCAAACCAAAGAAATAGTATAAGGTACAGTACTTTTAATAGTAACTCTCAGGTAACCAGAAACTACAGTTATCTGTTATCTACCAATCCCCATGGGTGTCAGTTAACTGAGATTTTACTATACACAGGTAGTATTGCATTGCTTGACATTGTAGTAATAAGAGTTGTGAACACATTCAGTATAAGTAAAATGATATATACGGTTATATACAATGATAGCATGCCATACTTTTTCATCAATAATTGGACTACTGTCATTGTAAGCTCAATTAGCAGTACAGTGGTGTTGCATAAAGAAATTAAAAATAACCCACAGTGCAGCAAAGTAGAGGAGAGGGAGTCATTTGAGATAGATTTTCATAGGGGCGGAGTGCAGGAACAGTTCCAGGTGGAAGATAGATAAGTGCAGAGAGAAGTTTTGAAGTGGGCAGGATTTTGGACTGTTCTGATAGCTAATGGGAGAGCATTCCAGTTTTTGGCTAAAGAGAAGGAGAACAGAAGCTGGCCTGCTGGCAGGTTAAGGTTGTGAACCTGTAGAAGTTGCTGATTCTCTGAACTAAGGGACCTGTTTGGGAGATAAAAAGTGAAGAGAGAAATAAGGGCGGGACAGTCAGAAGGTTTAAAGATAAGTTTGTGAGCAGTAGTAAATTGCAGATAGTTGAGGAAGCTTGAAATTTCGAGCCATGTTAAGGGGAGAAGAACAGTACAGTGAGGGGGAGGAGTTTTTGGAATTTGTTGCGAATTTTGCAATTTTATTATAACATATTTCGAGTTTGTCTTTTAGGGAGGTTTGGAGGTTGGTGAGTAGTGGGGCGACATACATAGGGGGAGGAAGGAAGTAAGTACAGGCAAATGTTTGTTTAAAATAGGGGCTAAGGTATTGGTCATGTCTGTAGAACATTCCAAGTTTCTGATGTTTTTTTTCTTTTGCTGTTTTGTTATATGTGAATATCAAATTTTAGTAGTTCATCCTATGGTTACTCCCAGACATTTTGCTTGGCTGACAGTTTCTATTTGGGCTTTAGTTTTGGAGTAGATGTTAAACATGTCTTTCTCCAACAGGATAGATTTTTTACGGGTGAAAAGCATGATTTTGGATTTATTACGGTTGAGGACAAGGTGGTTATTGAACATCTGGGCCTCAGTGGTGCAGAAGGTAGCTTGGGTTTTAAGTTGGAGTTCAGCGATAGAGTCAACTGTGCAGATGATGGTAGAGCCATCAGCATATTGGATCAGGATCCCATTGGTCATGGATGTGTGAAAATTGTTAATGAAAATATTGAGTAGGAGGGGACCAAGTATGGAGCCTTGGGCAACCCCAGTAGAGACATGAAGACAGAAAGAGATAGAGTTTGTCCATTTGACAGCTTGTTGTCTGTTTTTTAGATAGCTTGAGAACCAGTTAAGAGTTGTTTTGGATAGTCCCACCTAGGACAGCCGTGATAGCAGTAATGGGTGTGAGACTGTGTCAAAAGCTTTTGAAAGGTCTAAGAATATGGTAGATATTATTTTGCCATTATCATGAGCTCTGTTAATAGTATCCATGAAAGAAATGAGGGCAGTGGTAGTACTGTGGCCAGGTCTGAAACCATGTTGTGTGTGTGTGGGGGGGGGGGGCTGGTTTTGAAGTAGGAGGGGCATTAGCTGGAGGTGAATGCACTTTTTTCAAGATCTTAGAGATAGGGGACAGGATATCTATAGGTCAACAACTGGAGATGTCATTGTTTTTGCCTCCTTTGTGAAGATGGAGAATGAAGGCTTTCTTTCATAACTTGGGCACATAGAATTCTTGAACAGATCTGTTGATTAAGATACATATTGGGAAAGCAATGGCTTCAGCTGCAATCTTTAGAAATGTAGGGGGTAAATTATTGGGGAAGCTAGAGCAGGGTTTGAACTTAATCAGTAATATTTTGATAGCTGTGGTAGAAATGGAGTTGATGGTGGGTCAGGGGTGGAAGCGTTGAAGGTGGGGGAGATACTTGGTGAATCAGTGTCATTTTTGTCATCAGAGAAGGAAGCAGAAATGTTGGATATAGAGTTTTTTGTTTGTCTTTTCGGCTTTTCCTGGTCACGGGTCGCCACAGTGGAACTCCGGTCCACTAATGATTGGCAGTAGATTTTTATGGTGCCAAGTTGCCAGCCTAATGCCCAAACCTACAGCGAAGGCATGCCCATTCATGCATGTCTTTCAGAGGCCACTTGACCGCGGGGAGGACATGCAGACTCCTCACAGAAGGCACTCCAGCCAAGAAATGAACAGGAGAACCTCTTATTGTGAGGCAACAACACTACCGCTGTACCACTGCGGCTATAGAGTTTATAAAGGAGTAAAAGACGGAGACAGTTTCTTGGGCAGATTTGTCAGGGTTGTCAGGGTGAGGGCAAGGATTGTGTTTTGTGCCTGGGTTCAGAAGAGGAGAGATGGACTTCCAGAAATTTGGGCGTTTTGTTTATGGTTAGACTGCAGTTTTGTATAGTGGGCTTTTTTGTCTTTAAGAACCATTTTTTTGTCAGATTACAGAGCTGTTTGGAGTGGGTATGGGTGCCCTGGTTTTTGTTCATTTGGTAATGTTTCCAGGTTTTATCTCTAAGATGCAGCAGATTTTTAGTTTATTTGGTTAGCCAGGGAGCATAGCAAGTTCTGACCGCTTCATGTGGAGAGGAGCAAGGCTATTTAGAATGTCAAGGAATGTTATGTTTAAATAATCTAGCCTAGTGGGAGAGTTTTTAATATGTGCCAGTTAATTTTTTTGAGAATCTAAGTAAACATTAGCGGGTTAAAGTTAGTTAGGTTCCTTATCTGCTTGTACAGGTGCTGATTTTGGAGGGCTAAAGGAGCATGGCGTTTATAGGCAGGGAGGTGGTCGCTTAGTGTATTTGGAAGGGTGACTACTTCAGATATTTTATTGGGATGTGGGAGACAATAATCCAATCTAGGGTGGATCTGGAGGTATTATCCTTGTTGGGTCTGGTAGGGGTGTTTATGAATTGGCTAAAGTTGAATAGGTTAATATTAGTGCTATGGGAGTTAGAATTGAAGTTGGTCCAGTTATTATTTATGCCATTGCCTATGATAATAGTTTCATTTTTAATGTTAGTAGAGGTCCAGGCTAGAATTTCTTCTCATAGAAAGAGATTGTTTCCAGGGGATAAGTACAGAGCTATGATGCAAAGATTTTTATGGCTATTAATCTTTAGTTGAGCAATACTGATTTCAGCAAATGAGTGAAAATGTCACTTTTCATAAGGAATACAACTATTTGATAACAGAATTTACCAAATAAATACTTTCACATTAAGTGTGAGTAACTGAAAGTATAAGTCATGCATCACAGGGTTGTTGTTGTTCTCCTTTTGGGTTTTACCGGTTAGGGGTCGCCACAGCGGAACTCCGGTCCGCTAATGATTGGCAGGAGATTTTTTTACGGGTGCCAAGGTGCCAGCTTGATGCCCAGCCTTCAATGAAGGCACGCCCATTCTATACACATTGCTTAAAATAAGATAAAACAGAAATGATATAGAAGAGTTCACATTGACATGGGCAAGCATAACAAGTTATAAAACATGTGGCAGGCACTTTGGTTGTCAAGGCGACTACACTGACATCTAACTATAGCATGAGAACATTGCTGTATAGATACCATCAAATTAGCACACTTTTCCTTAAAAGCCATTTTTTTCCTGGAGGTGTGATAGAGAAGAAAGAAGTAACTGGAAAAATGTTTCATGGGGAGTGTGATGAGTTTGCAGATTTAAAAAAATTCTCTATGGAGTACTCTGAGAGTTGTAACTAAGGAAATGATTATTTTCAGCTGGGACTTGGGATCTGAATTGCCTAGATATAGTAAGGCCTTATTAAGTTTAACTCTGGTGGCTGCCAAAAAATCAATTACTAGAAAATGGACCAACTGTATTTGGAGTATTGTCTATTATAAAATAGATCAAAAAATAGGTAGATGGAGCTTTAGAAAAGGGAAGAAGCAAATTGCATAGAAATAAATGGAAAGTGTGGGAACAACACATGCAGAATAATGTTCAAAAGGAGGAGTGAGGTTTAAGGGAAGGCAGGAATTGATTGATTTATGTAATGCTTGACTGAAAGACTGTTGTTATAAATAAAGAGAACAATTGATCTACAATGTGTGTAGATGGAAAAAATGCTAAAGTGGTTTGTTTTTTTATAAATTTAAATGCTATTTTAATAAAGGTGTTTTTTTTTTAAATAAACTAAGTTGCATCTAGGAAGCATGGCTTATAAGATATTTTCAGTGGGGCTCAAAATCATCAGTAAAATTTATTATTATGTAGTCTGTGTCTGGGGGTGAAATTGTGAGCAGCTGACTTTGTCAATACTGAAAGCCAAATATAAAACTAATGTCTTTCGGCTTTTCCCAGTTAGGGGTTGCCACAGTGGAACTCTGGTCCGCTAATGATTGGCAGTGGATTTTTACGGTGCCGATGTGCCAGCCTGACACCCAACCTTCAAAGAAGGCACAACCATTCACACACGCTCCTACCTGCATGTCTTTAAATGTCATTCGACCCCAGGGAGGACATGCAGACTCCACACAAAATATTCTAAATTTAAGGAGCAATTGTGTGCATTATTTCGTATAAACCACAAATGTATTAAAAAATTACAGATTAAATCAAAATAATAGACCACTTGTCTAACAGTTCAAAATTAAAATGAAACAGTTCTTCTGGTAAGTTTCCATTAACAATTTATAACCCTATACAACCCTTCAGGGAAACTGGTTATCTTTTATAAGTTCCAAGCTGCATGGTCTAATTCCAGTTTTGTAATCCACTAACGTGTGTCAGTGCAGCCAGGAACAAACAAAACTTAGAAAAAAAACAACAAAATAAGGCTCACGTAGTCAACTCCAAACATAACCACAATACCACCAAAGTTCTGCGAAAAAAAAGCAAGACCAAAAAATAAAAAGTCCAAATTTATTAACAAGATATTCAGTTACTGATTACCTTGTTAATAAATTTGGACATTTTATTTTTTGGTCATTGTTTTTTTTCGCATAATGTTGGTGGTATTGTGATTATGTTTGGAGTACAAAATAACAAGTCCAAATTTATTAACAAGGTATTCAGGTACTGATTACCTTGTTAATAAATTTGGACTTTTTATTTTTTGGTCGTTGTTTTTTCGCATAATGGTGGTATTGTGATTACATTTGGAGTACACTACGTGAGACTTCTTTTGTTGTTTTTTCTAAGCTTTATAATCCAGATGACTCCTTCTGATATACTTCTCAAGTTGTCCCTAACTGAGCTGTCACACTTCACATTTTCTAAGTCTTTTAGGTGCACTTCTGCTCAATCTTCAGGACATGAGGCATAGACTTCCTGTTTTGCTAAAGCAGGATATCTGGCAGTTAGAGCAGAGGGTGAAGACTATGAGTTAGTAACAAGCACCTTCCTGTCATCCATGCTTTGATTTCCTGAGCCTTCATTTCTCTACTGTGGGACTCTGAACAAGTCATGTAACCTCACTGGGCAGTGAGGCTATTAGGAAATTGGGCTAGGTTCCTCAATGGTGGTCTGGAAGACATGCCTAGTAACTGTCTATGAATATCTTTTTGTACAGCATTTAGTTAGCAGTACTTTGTTAACCAGAGGCATAGATAGAGTGGAGTGAAGAGGCAGCTTCCCATACAGTTTTGCCCTACTCTAGCTGAATATCTGGTTAACAAAGGAAATGACTGCTCTACAGAACGAGTTACATAGGTAGTGATAGGAAGTGTGACTGGCAAATGCTGATAGGTCTTAACTGTGTTACTGACATTCAGATACAAATGCTGCTACTGCATTTGTGGACAGAACTGAAGCACTTTAGCTCTCCATGTGTGGCATAAATTGTAGCAGCTGTTTGTTACAAATGTAGCAAGTAGTTTGTTACAGCTTAAAAGTGCAGAATAACCTTTTTTGTACAAGATGAGGAGCATACGTGGGGATGAACAGACCTATCTTGTTATGTAGATAAGGAGCACCTGACTGGATGACTGCACCAGGTGCTAAAATAACTAGTTACACATCTGTTGTTAACTGGTTAACACATATTTTTTTGACTAATACTGCAGGAATTTCTCATTGCTATGACATATTTAAAGGTACAATGGCACATATACCTTTTTCAGACTCAACTTATTTTACATATGCATGTACGTATATACCGGCTTACATGCAGTCTGTCAAAGTTCAGCTCCTCAGGCCACCTAAGCTGTGATCTGGTTGTATGTAGTTCATTCTGTGCATAAGTCGACTGTAAATGGAAATTATAAATATGTCCTTTTCATACTGCTGTCCTATGAGTTAGTATACGTAAAGATAGGGGAGCTGGTGCAGGGTGTTAGGCCTTATTTCAAAAAACACTGGAACATTACATAAAGAAACGGGTCTGCAGTTTGACAGATCTACACATGGCTTTCCATTTTAGTAATGCTATCATTTCAACTTCCTTCACTGAATCCAGAACTGTTCCTATTTCAATCCTCTCACAAAACATTACCAATGGCACCTCTACCTCTAGTCTTGGTATATTTTAGAAAGATAATGGGATGCCTCTTGGCCCCCATCTTTTTCCCCTTTTAATGTATCTAATAGCTGACCTTACGTAATGTTACTCATAATCTGCAGTGGTGGTGCTGCAGTAGCGTTGTTGCCTCACAGTAAGACATCCCGTTCGATTCTCAGCTAGAGCATCTTCTGTGTGGAGACATGCATGAATGGGCGTACCTTCGTTGAAGGTTGTGCATCAGGGCCGGCAACTCGGCACGTAAAAATCTACTGCCAATCATTAGCGGACCAGAGTTCCACTGTGGTGACCCCTAACCGGGAAAAACCAAAAGACACAACAACTCTTTTATTCAAGAGTGCCCTTTCCATCATATTAAACAAGGAACCCCACCATTCCAAAAACACATTCCCATTCCCTATATAATCCTGCATAAAACTTCCAAAAAAACATTTTTAATTTTCCTATTATTACCTCCCCAAATCTCCTTTAGCATCCTATACCATAACTCAAGCTTGCTTCTTTTGCCTCTTTAATTTCCATACCAGGAACATAGTTTTATTTAAATGTAAAAGTAAATGGCACCAGGTAGTGTTCTATAGGCATTGCGTAGATTACCTTTTTCTGCTGTGGTGTGGAAATCAGACTGAGTTAGAATCTTTTCATCGAGAGATTAACAATAGTACTACCTTAAATTTGATCTTAACAGTTCACAGAAAGAAACTGAATTTTTAGATATTAAGATTTCCAGGGATCAGATGGAAGGTTTCTCTACTAGGATACACAGAAAGGAATGCCATAAGAACACACTACTGCATAAGAAGTGCATGCACCCGAAGCATGTATTTAGAAATGTGGTTAAAGGGCAGGCTCTAAGGGTCTCAAGGTTAACTGCTAGTGATGGTGGGTTCAAGAAGGAACTGGGAGACCTTAGGAAGAGACTAGAAAATAGGGACTATACTGATGCTACCACTCAGAGAATCTTAGATGAAACATTGACCCTGAGCGGTGAATTAGGGAGGCCCTATTTTGCTTCATGGGTAGAAGGGAATAAATGGACCAAGCAGGCCAATGAGATAAATGAAAGAAAGTTTTAGTGCCAACATATTTTTCTAAAGATATTAATATAGTTACTGAAGCAATTAAGAAATATTGGCCAGTTTTAACACATAATTCAGAGATTAGAAATATAGTGGGGGGATAAATCGAATTTCTTATTTAAGAATAGGAAATCACTGAAAAGAATGTTGTGTTACCCCAGAGTGAGTATGCAGGCAGATTTGGCTAGCATTATGAAAGGAACCTTTCCTTGCATGAAGTGCAATCAATGTGAGTACATAGATGCTACCAGTAAATTCATGTATCCAGATCTAGCTATAGAGTTCAAGTCTGAAGTAACAGCAGACTGCAATACGTCCAATGTGGTATATATGGCATTATGCAATACCTGTTCGGCCTTCAATGTAGGGAAGACCAACAGGAAAACAAGATTCTGGATTAGGGAACATCTTCTGAATAGTAGAAATGCAGTTCTAATGAATGCATTAGCCAAGGACTTACACATACCTTCAGGTTTCTTGTGATAGAGAAAATATGGGAGAATGAACGGGGAGGGGATATTGTCAATCAAAATGAAACCTCTGAAACTAGATGGATTATTAGGCTACGAGTAGATAGCGGGAGATGACTGAATGACAGGATCCCCTTGAAACCCATTTTGAAAAATAGGATGTTTTTAAAGTAGTTATAGAGCACTTATTTATAAATGCATAAGTATTACATTTTTAGATTTGTTTATTTTATAGATATATACATATATATTTGTTGTATATAGGAAAATGTATTTGTGCTTTAGATGTAATTTTAACTAATATTCATTGGTGCTTTTTAATACTGTTTCTTGAATAATTGTTGTATATATCTGATTGGTTGCTGAGTTAACTGTGAGCAGTATATATTCTGTTATTGTGAAAGCAGTTATGGTCTGATGAAGTGGTGTTCACACCATGAAAGTGCTAATCTACAATAAAAAATATTTGTTTTTGCTTATTTTCCTTGTACAGTGGCTCCCTAGCTCATTAGTTGGTCTGTTGAATGATGTTGTGGATTATTTTAGTCACTTCTACTTAAATATTCACTGTCTGATGAGACAGAACTATGTCATGAAACAGATTTGGCTGAGGTTTTAGTCTTTAAGAGGCCTGAACTCATATTCCACAGTACACCCATATGTCTGTCAACATATATTTACTGCATCCTATGTTCAAATTTTGTTTTTGTTTTCAAGCAAAGAAAAATAAAAGTGGACATATTACTTTCACAGTATGTAGCCCCTACCACCATAAAGTTACATTTTCCTGTCCCTAAAACATTTAGGAAATATGGATTAATAAATCCTTTGGTGGAAAATACCTTTTAAAACACGCCGTCTTATGTTACAAAGGTCCCCTTTCTGTCTAGTCTTCTTAGTTATCCAAAACAGTTGAATTATCCCTTTAGTTACCTCTTCATAAAGGTGGACCCATCACTCTGACAAGTCTAATATGCAAAGCCATGGAAAGAATTATCATGGAAATGACCAAAAAGGACATTGTCAACATACAGACACTGGACACATTCCAATTTGGATTTGTTAAGGGGAGGTATTACCTACTTAACCTGGTAGACTTCTTTGAGAGAATCACCATGGTTATAGATGAGGTGAAAATGGTGTGTACTTCCTACCTTGACCTGGTCACGGCATTTGGTACAATAGCCCTCTCAGGAATTGCTGACAAACTCTCAGAACTAGGCATACATTCCTGTATAAATCACTGGATTAACATCTGACTTACAGATAGGACCAAAGAAGTCAGCATCAGTGAAACCACCACCACCAAGACAGCAATCACCAGTGGAGTACCCCATGACTCAATGTTGGAACGGCTCCTGTTTAACATCTACTTTTCAGAAGCTAAGGCTAATGTCAAAGGCCTCTGGCTCACAAAGTTTGCAAATGACTGTAAATTGTGAGATACCATAGATTCCCCTACAACATCAATATCCTACAAAAGGGTCTACCACAAACAAATGACTGATGTGAAAGCCACAGATTAAAAGTCAATGCAAAGAATTGCATTATAGTATCCTTTGGGAAATTATCCGCCTGAGCTAACTACTTCATCAATATAAGCACTGATAAGAGTTGACAAAATAGTTAGGGATCTGGAAGCATAATAATCTGGCATAAGCTCCAACACATAGCCAAGATAGGAAGAAAATCATTCTATGTTGCCTAACACATAAGTAAAGGTTTGGCATCCAGGTCCAAGCAAGAAATAGCACCACTCTACTCAGCCCTTATCAACCCATCATTGTGTACAATGTCTCCTTTGACATGTACATAGCCAGGCACTTACAACAGTTGGAACACACTCAACGGTTCCACACCATAAGAATCCAGAGTATGAATACCCAGTCCTACAAATTGCCTTAAGGCCTATTTCTATACTCAGTCTCCTACAGGCTACTAAGAGGCAATTCATGCCTAGTATATAAGGCATCCTCAGATCCAGCTCTGATGTATCTCTTGCACATTTGCAAGATAAACTGCACCAGAAACACTGGTTCCAAGGACCTGATCTTTACCTTTAACATAAATAGAACCTGCTGGAGGGACTGATAAGTGTCTCAAAGAATCCCTGCATTATGGAATAAGTTCTTCATCTATGTAAAGCAGAGTTCATCCCTGACTCTATTCAAAACAAATTTTGATTATTTGATGGTAACTTGCAATGTTACCCCTGTCTGTCACCCATGTCTCTGATAGACAGAGGTCAACAGTAAGTAAATTCTTCCCCAACTAACACCCCCCCCCCCCCACAAAACACTTTGGCTAACACTTTACTTACATAACTCACCATATAGACATCCAAGGATCTCTAGGACAAACTGGGTTAGGTTGCATGGCTAGGCTTGTAAAGACCCTGGTGGTCTTTAGCCTGGTATAAATCTATGAAACTATAAACCTGCTTGTTATTTTACCTTCATCACCCTGTCATCTAATTTTACTTGTCTTCACTGATGCTTTCTCTGTTTGGCGGCCATGACCCACATCTCTTGCCAAATGTAAGGGTGACAAGTTTGCCCTTCCCTCCTCCATCCCTCTTCCCTTCCCTGTTGTTTTCTTCTTTGGCTGGACACTTTCAGTAGTCAGTTATCCCTCACCCACATCCTCCACACTCTGTTCTCCCCCTCTTCCATTGGAAGGTTTCCACAGCTTTACTGATATCAACTAAAGTACATGGGGATTAGCTCATTTACTTCTCTTCACTTGCTGGCCCACACCATCAGTGAAGCCTCCTCCCTGCCAGGACCATTGCACCAGAGGGGTCAGAAATCTCCAGTCACCCTCAGCCTGGCATTGCATTTCCATTTGTATACTCCCTTTTCATTTGCTATGTGCTATTGCTACCTCCTTTCCACTAATAATTTCTCTGTTGCCTTATAAAAGTAAACTCTTCTCTGCCATGTAAGAGTGAATACAGCAGGATACACCAACCTCACTACAACCCCAGTACATGTCATACTCCCTGCAACTGGGATAAAACCAATTCACTGATAGAAGACAACATACAAAAACCTTCTGTTGCACGCAGTCTCTTTCTGGCTATTTTCAGCTCTGTCTGATAAGCTGTTTGCTTTAGAATTCATCCCCTGGTAGTATAGCCAACTAACTTGGCAATAAAATGCAGCAGCTTTTGCGGATTGCTGCCTCTTTTTCCCACCCTTTGTGGCCTATGTACCTAAGGGTGTTCACTCCAAATTTACAGTGTTGGTTCCTTCTACCCTCAGTTCCAGCCTCATTATTTGAATATTCCCCTATCTAAACTTATTTCGAGGTCAGCTGCCTTGTTTGCAACCTCATTTATGGTAGAAGTAATCATGTATAATTTAGCTTCCTGTTGTTTGACCCTTTTACCAACTCTTTGGCCTTATTTCCCTTTTGGGACCACCACAATATTTAGCCTATTACTTTTTGAAGAACCAAACCAGCAAATGGAACAAGCAGGCACGATGTAGAAATACACGAATTTAATAGTTCAAAAACCACAGGTTAAACAATATTCATCAAGTTAAGCGCTTTCTTTCCCAACTGCAAGGGACTTCATCAGAAATGTGTTTTTTGAACTATTAAAGGGGTGTATTTCTACATCGTGCCTGATTGTTCCATTTGCTGGTTTGGTTCTTCAGTTTGTTGTTGTTGCAAAGACGTACTACAGCCTATTACTTTTTGCTAGGACCTCGGTGGTTCTGTGCTAGGGCTAGTATATTGGATGCAATATGTTCTAGTTAGCCAGTTATAAGATTGTTTGTCCTCCATTCTTGAGCTTTTGCTAGTATTTTTGTACTTTTGAGGTCTTTTCAAACTCCATTACCTTAGTACCTGTATGCTTTTAACTTTTAAATTATCATCTTTTTTATAAACCTTGTCTGTAACTTGCAAGCAAAGCTGCCTACAGTATCCTCCAACATTTTTTACCACTGAGGAGAATTAGAAATTTTTACGGGTCATATGATCCAAAAGTAAATTGTAATGCAGTATGCTGTATTTTAAAATGTTCATATTTTTTAGTTCAAGTAAACACCAGATATTTAAAAAAAAACATTTTATTACTGTTATTATTATTTTATTAAAGCTGATTGTTACTTGTTCTTCTAAACTTGTTTTCTTAACTGTATCATTTATTAACTAATTATGTGGAGTGGACCATGGACTCTTTTCTGTCATGACTTAGGCCCCAAAATAAGAGTAAATGCAGTATATTCATATCTCTAGTGCTAGCTTAAGCATGTTTTTGGAAAGTAGGGGGAAGCTGAAGTATCTGCAGAAAGCTCACATAGGTATGGAGAGAAGATGCAAAACTTTGCATAGATAGTAGCCAGAGGGCAGATTTGAACCCTAGACTATAAGGCAAAGATCTTACCAGTGAGCCACCATACTGCTGCTGTTTCTCATATATTTCTGTGCCAGCAGCCACATTTTTAATTATTCATTGATTATGGCTGCTGCATACCCTTTAAAATACAACCAAGTAAAAAGATCAAGTACTGTATACTGCAGCTCTTACTACAAACTGATATGGAAATGACTGACTAAAATTTCCTTACATGGAAGCAAAGAAATTCCATGTTATATAGCTGAAATGAAATGTTTTACATCTTGAAATGAATCCAGTGAATGCTGTTTAGAGTACCTATTAATGGATTTAACAAGATAAAATGAATAATTATGCCCATCATCTCATGTTGTGCAGAAAAACAAGTTGGATTGTAACTTCTAACTAAAGAGATATTTTTAGAATTAATGGACAAGTATGTTTTTTATAGCCAGCTATTGCCTGTTTCAATTTCTATTTTCCTACTTACTCACCTGACTGCTTATTTCATATTCAGTTATGGTCACATTTATTTTTTATTCATTTAGTGTTACACAAATTAAAACAGAGCTCTAAGCAGTTATGGGACCAAATGTCTGTGCAGATCTTTTCCATGTTTACTGATGTTTCAATATTGATCCCAGTTCAATTATGTTGCCTATGATTTTTTTTCCTTTAGTGTTAAGAGAGAGTGAAGTAGCCCAGCTTTCATCTTAAGTATATAATGCACTTTTGCTACACTGGGATAAACTCACATTACCAAATCAAGAGTACCTAGCAGACTTCATATCAAAGCTAAAAATATTACTTTAGATTTATAAGTATCTTCTTCTGCCATGGGGGTCACATTTTTTTGCTGTTTCTATAGGCCTGTTTTATCTGAATTTACATATGATTTAATGCACTATCGTTGATTCAGTTATTAGTTTCTGTAAATATGCAAATGTACTAATTATTGTGCTCTGTTGTACCGATTATTAGTACTTGGTATGAAATAGACACAAGTGAATTTGAACATTATATTTTATCAGTAATTGTGTAGAATGTTGCAGTTTAGTGGAGCAGACTTTGGCACAGCATTGGAAGTTTGTAGATATATATAGGTCCATAGGTTCACAGGAGTTTATTAGACTAACATTTCAAGAGCCCTTACAATCCTATCTATTGTTACCCAGATTTTACCCAATTTTCTAACCCTAGGGGAAAGATAACAAGCAGTAAGCAGAGTTTTCATAATTTATGCAGACTCCCTTTGTCCATAAGGGACATGGGTCCCACCCCATTGGTCCAGATTGCTCTTGAAGATGTTTAGTGAAGGGCTCTGCTATATATGAACAGGAAGCCTATGCCAGAGGAGGGGCAATCTCTGAGACTTATATCTATCTCTCCAACATGACCTATTCATGTCAGAGATCAGGTTTAGTTCCTTGGAGTGGGTAACCCTCGTGCAGTTAATTTTGCAAATATGCAACATTTTAATCATGGCTGGGACAGAAACTGTCTTGCACGCCAGGCATAGATCACCCCCTCTGTAATCAGTAGGAAACTAAATACATTGATAGGGCTTTTAATCAGTCTGTTGGTTATACCCTGTATTTTTTCATGAGAAATATCTGAGGACACTCCAGCTGCAGGTGCCTGGTGAGGTACATGCCAAACAGTGCGTTGAATTAGATTATTCATCTTATGAGGGCCAAGCACACTGCTACTATAACATCCATAAATCCGGATGCCATGGCCTTACTTATAAGCTGAACCACACAGAAGGATTTCTTTACCACCATGGACACATGGTGGCCAAAAAACTTTCTATCTGAGTACCCAGATCTCTCACCACTTGGTCCACTTTTGGGGGGCAGTGCTCTCAATGTTGTAATTTGCAGGGGTATTTTGTTTCCCAAAGGGTATTACTATACATTTCTAAGCATTTAGTTTGAGGCCATGGCTCTGACTCCAATCAGGAGTCTGCATCAGTCCTTTTTGTAGGATTTCAACAGTGTTGGGAGAGTCAACGGTAATCCCCAACGTGCAGTCATTACCAGACCTGGTCAGCCAAAGGTGATCTGCATTTGTCTTGACATCTGAGAGGTATATCCCAAACAGAAGGGTGCCCAGCACTGAGCCCTGCGGTACTCCACTGGTAATTGGCCTCTTGCTGGATATGGATTTTTCCATTATAATACCATGTATCCTATGAATGAGCCATCTGGCTATCCAGCTGGTTACATAGAGGTTTATGCTAATTTTGTGAATTTATCTATAATACCTGAGTGGATTATTGTGTCAAATGCCTTGGCCAGCTCAGGGTAGGTGGTATGCACTGTCTTACTCTCATCCATGGCCTTGGTGACCTTCTCAAAGAAGTCCACCAGATTGAGCAGGCAGGACCTAACCTTTATGAAGTCAAACTGGGTTGGGCCAGGAGATTTCCTATGTCATTGTTAATCAGGTGCAAGGCTGTCCTTTCCATAGCTTTGCATATGAGGCTAGTCAGACTTATGGGTCAGTAGTTTCCTGGGTCCATTCATGGTACCCCCTTGTGCAAAAGGATCACTGTTTCTGTCCTCCATTCTACTGAGATAGTGGATAAATAGAGATCTGAATGGGCTCTGCTTGGTCACGTTTCAAGCTATTTAATAGGCATCCTGGTATTCCATCAGGGCCCATTGAAGCCATGTTTCTAACTTTAGAGAGTGCAGTGATTATGTGCTCTTTTGTGATAACAGGCAAAGGAATGCTAGGGGGGTGTTTCATGGGGAGTATTGGACATGATGAGAGGGTGAAATCTGAGATAAATTTATTGGCCAGCAGCTTTTCTATTTCTTCTGGATGGGTATAGGTAGTTCCATCTACAGCCAACTCAGCAAACTGTCGAGTATTTCCCTCAAACTTTTGGACATAACTAAAGAATGTTTTGTGGTTATCCTTCGCTTAGTTTAGTATTTAGCTTTTGAGGACTTGACCAGCTCCCTGAATTACCTGTTGAGGAGTTTTTTTTCTGTTGTGCACTCTCGCACTTCCTTCTAGACAGGAATTTCTTCCTTCTGTTGTATACTGTATTTATGACAGGGGTCCATCAAGGTAACTTATTTTTCCAGCTAAACCAGGGTTTAGTTTGGTCAGTGTAGATCAATATGTATGTACACCTTTAACAAGCTTTCTAGGGGCTTGCACAAGTGTACAAATACTGAGCACACGAGCTTGACTGCCATTTTGTAGTAAGCTGTTCAGATGTAAGCACGTGTGTCTGTGTAGTCTGTCAATTAATTGGTCTGTTTATATTTTGTACTGCTGTTATCCATTCTGATGTGTTTCTTTGTAATAAAGCATATAAATGAACTACCCTGCCTGTTAGTCTTTAATGGGAAACAAGGCGAGTGACATGGAGATAATGGGATCCAGAAATCCAGATTCCGGACCAAGAAGGCACTCAGTTAAAGGTAGAAGGATATAGAGGAGCGGATCATTCCAACTGCGTGTTTAATTCACAAAAACTGGTCAGAAACAAATTTCAGGTATCAAAGCTTACTAAAATGATTTATTATTCACAATATATAAAACAAAGCATCCACAATGCTCTAAACGAATTTCTAAGTAAACAAAATGTCCGAAACTGCGACATATTTAGAAAATATTCGAATAAATATGAAAAATGTTTGAAATAAAGTCCGAATCACATAAAATGAATAAAATAAGGAAAACAACCTATTTTTTTTGCTATGTTCTTCTTTTTTGCATTAATTAAAGTTATTCAAGATATCCAAATTATACAGAAGGTTCGCATCTTTGTGCAGTATTACAATAAATACAGTTATTTCACAAAATACAGCATTTCAAAGCATACTTTGTAAAGTAAAGTATTTTGAAGAGCTTATTGTGCATTTGAATGTTATTACAAGTACTGGCTGTGTGTGTGTGTGTTCATACATAATTACAAGGGCCATATTTCTTTCAGTGTGTTTGGGTATACTTTTTTGGCATGGCAGATGGATTTCGAAAACCAGCTCCTCTTGTCTTTGATAATAATATTGCAGAGAACTGGAAAGTGTTTGAGCAAGAATATGATATTTTCATACAAGCTGCATTTTCTGATAAAGATGATTGTACAAAGGCATTTATTCTTCTTAATTTAACTGATTCAGAAGCTATAGAAAAATAATGTTCAGTTGTGTATGCACTTGCTGTATTTGAAGGGGAGGGGGGGAAACCATCATACAGTGGCACTGACTAAGTGAAGAGAAGACCCCAAGTGTTTAAAATGTAAATTTAGAGAAATGTGTAACCCCCAAATGAATATTACAATGGAAAAGCACTTATTTTACCCAAGATATCAGATGCCTGGGGAAACATTTGCAGCATATATAACTGACTTGAGAAACAAAGCTAAAATGTGCAGATTTGGGGATTTAAGGGATGAGTTGATAAAAGACAGACTTGTGTGCAGTATTAAAGATGATGCTGTGAGAAAGATTTTGCTTTGTAACAGTGATTTAACTTTGAATAAGGCCATTGAGATTTGCCAGATATACGAGCACACAGAAAAGCACACAAATATGCTTACACATGAGAAATGCATGCTTTCAGTATCTTCTAGTGCTTATGTTGATAATATGCAGCACATGGTTAATAGAAACAGGCCCGAGCACATGGCAGCAACTGTAAGCCCTGCAACAGTCACTAGGAAACCCTGTACTTTTCTAGGAAATTACAGAGTGCATCTCAGTGAAGCACAATAGTGAGTCTGCAAACTCAAAGCATGTACCTCTACCCAGTTTTATAGTCAACTGCCGTAATTATGGTGCAAATGATGAACCCAAAAGAGAAAAGTGCTTTGCTTTAGGTCAGCAATGCCACAAATGTAATAAGTGGAATAATTTCAAAAGGTTTTGTAAATTAAGTAAGGGACATTCTTTTATTAAAAGAGAACATTCAAAGAAACAAGTTGATCAATTACAAAGCTGTGACCCTACGTTTTATATTGATAGTGTGTCTATGCTTAATGAAACAGTCAATGTAGTAGATTTATGGGCAAAGAATGAAGCATTTTGTACTGTTTGGATAAATGGAAGACCCATAGAGCTCAAAGTTGACTCAGGTTCAAAGTGCAATGCTATGTCAGCAGAAACATTTGCTAGAGTATGTGCTGGTGAGAAGCTTGATTTAGCAAAGTGTGCAAAGCTTGTTGCTTATGGTGGTGAAGAAATTCAAACTGAGGGTTCAGTAATGCTTTCATGTTACTTGCTGGGAAGAGCTATAACTTGCAATTTTATGTGGTCAAAAGACATGTACAGTCATTATTAGGCCTCAAAGACAGTTTGAAAATGGGACTAATGTCATTTAATTAAGAAGTGCACCATGTTAGATTTCACCTATGTGCCTGCTGGACAGTGGCATAGGGTGATGACTTGTTGGAAGATGGGCTAAATTCTTGCAAGGGCCAATAGCCTAGTAACTTCCTATGATCCTATGATCCTAAAAGACCACTGTTCTAATTTCACCCAGTCTATTTTTTCTACCTATGCTGATCTTTTTGAAGACAAACTAGGCAAACTCCCAGTTGTGTACTCCATGAAGTTAGATCCTGAAGTCATTCCAGTTGTCAGGCCAGCCCGGAAAGTTCCAGTGGCTATACAGAACAGATTCAAGGCTGATGTAGATAAAATGATGCAGCATGGTATAATTTGTCCAGTCAAAGAACCAACTGAATGGGTATCTTCCATGGTAGTAGCTCATAAGGAAAGCTCAGATGATATCAGAATATGTACTGATCCACAGATATGAACAATGTACTAAAAAGACCTCATCATCCGATGCATAAAGAAGAAGAAGTCACTGCTTTTATGCCAAATGACACTGTTGTTTTTGTCTTAGATGCAAAGAGTTCATTTTGGCAAATTTTGCTTGACCGTAAATCTTAATTGCTAACCACTTTCAGTACTGTTTTTGGCAGGTACAGAATTTTGAGAATGCCATTTGGGATACATTCTGCCAGTGAAGTCTTCCAGCATGCAATGGAGCAAATTTTTCTAGGTATCCGTGGGCTATTATAGTAGATGGTATTCTTGTAGGGGGTAATGGTAAAGCTGAGAATGATAGAAACCTCAAGAAAGTTCTGGAAAGAGCACATGAAGTGAACCTTAAGCTAAATCATCAGAAGTGCAAGTTCAGGCTATGAGAGGTTATTTATTCTGGTCATTTATTTAGCAGTTCAGGCTTATGACCAGATCCTTCCAAGCAAACAGCTATTCTTGAGATGCCAGCTCCAGACAATGTTTTCTTGGCATGGTTAACTACCTAGACAAGTTCATTCCAGACTTGAGCCAACTTTCAGCACTGCATAGAAAGCTGACATGCAAAGATGTATCCTGGTCAAGGTTAGAACAACACCAGAGAGTGTCTGATGTCCTGAAAAAGAGAATTGCCAGTCCACCAACTCTCAGATACTATGATGTGCACAATCCAGTTACTCTTTCTTGTGATGCTTTGAAGTTTGGTCTTGGTGAAGTCATTCTTCAAAAGAGTAGACCAGTAGCCTATGAGTCTAGAACTTTAACCCAAACTGAAATGCAGTATGCACAGCTAGAGAAAGAGCTATTGGCAATTGTGTTTGCATGTTCGAAATTCCATGATTATATTTATGGTAACCCTATCCAAATTGAAACAGATCACCAACCTCTAGTCACTATTTTGAGAAAGCCTATGTATACAGCTCCAGCCAGATTACAATGCATAATGCTCAAAATAACAAAACTATAATTTCAATTTTGTCTACATGAAAGGAAAACCTCTTTATCTTGCTGATAAAGTATTCAGACTGCCCAGAAATACCACCTATCAGTATGAAAATGAGAAACTTGATTTTGAAGTCATGGAAGTGAGAAATTTTTATTCCACATGTCTTGATGAGCTTAGAAGTCAAACAGCCACAGATCCATTTCTTCAGAAACTCAACCACTTTATCAGTCAAGGATGGCCATCAAAGCAATCTTGTTTACCAGTAGACTTACAACCTTATTTTTCTTACAGTGATGGGATTTTATTTGACAATGGTATCGTCATGAATGGTCCAAAAGTGATTGTTCCAAAATCTTTACAACAAGAGTATATTACTATTTTGCATCATGGCCAGCCAGGAACTGATTCTACCAAAAGAAGGGTGAGGTCTAGTATTTTGGACTTTTATGTCACAGGACATTGAGAGAGTACTTTCATCTCAGTCCAAATATAATAGTACAAACCACATCAACAGAAAGAACCACTTCAGCTAAACCGGATTCCTGAAATACCTTGGTCAACAGTAGCTACAGACATTTTCAAATGGAATGATCAACATTACTTGGTGTTAGTAGACTCTTATTTCAATTGGTTCGAGGTTAACCTACTTCCTAATTTAATGTCTAGTACTGTCATTACTAAAATGAAGCATCATTTTGCAGTCTATGATAGCCCACACAAAGTTATTTCTGACAATGGTACACAGTTTACAAGCTAGCAGTTCCAAAGATTTGTTGATGAATGGGACTTTACTCATGTTATGAGTAGCCCTGAGTACCCACAGTCAAATGGTTTGGCAGAACCTGCAGTTTGCAGTGTGAAACAATTACTAGAGAAGTTGAAACAAGACAATGGTAATATTTTCTTGAATCTCTTGAATCTCAGAAATGTTTCTCATTATAAACATCTTGGTTCACCTGCACAGAGACTTCTGTTGAGACAAACCAGAACCACACTACTAATTAGTAGTTCATTAAAATGTGACGTAGAAATAATCTATGGACCAAATGGAGACATACAAAAAATCCAACTGATCACCTAAACTTTCAACAACTGAGAAATGCCACTAAGAAAGCCATATTTCTTGACAAAAAAAAATATTACCTACAATTCCAACAAAGCCAATATCAAAACCCACAAAAACTCTGGTCAGAAATAAATAAACTACTTCATCCTGGCCACTCTAAAACACCTACCCCCTCAAACTTGACTCAACTTTCTTCCTCCGAAATTACTGACACTTTCAACACATTTTTCTCTGAAACTGTTCAGTTTCTAGCTAAGTCTTTACTAGCTGTGTCCACCTTCAACCCACCTGGTTCCAAGAATTCACTACCCCTATAACAACTACAACCCATTCCCATATCTCTCATACATACACTACTTCTGAAACTTAAACCTTGCACCCCATCAGCTGATCTCCTTCCAGCTGAATATCTGAAACTAGCAGCTGAAGTACTCACCTTCCCCATTTCCATCTTAATTAACAGAGCCATTACTGGATGTTCCATCCCTAACATTTGCAAAGTTTCACATATTATCCTCCTCCACAATGGCGGGAACTCAAGTGAACTTGCAAACTTCCACCCAATAGCCCTGCTCTCCCCTATTGCAAAAATCATGGAGAGATGTATTCATCAACAACTTCTTAAACATCTCCTGCAGAATCACCTTCTAGTTGACTGCCAACACAGTTTTAGACCATATCATAGCACCACCACAGCTCTGTTATCCTTTACAGACTGTATAAACAAAAATTGAAATAACAATCTCCTTTCCTCTGCCATCTTCATTGACCTTTCCAAAGCATTTGACGTGGTGAATCATGAACTATTAATAAATGCACTTAAAATGCTCCCATTACATAAATAAACAGTCAAATGTTTTAAATCTTATCTAGAAAACAGACAGCAAGCAGTTATCTGGGACAAGGAACTGTCCTCATTGCTCCCTATTACTCTTGGTGTCCCACAAGGATCAATTTTAGGACCACTCCTCTTTACCATTTTCATTAATGGTCTGTCAGCCTCACTTCCTCAAACCACCTGTGTACAATATGCTGATTACTCAACTTTAAACTGTGATGCCCCATCACCTTCTCAACTTCAATCCAGGACCAAAACAATATTTACTGCAGTAGAAAACTGGTTCCTCCAACACTGTCTCCTCCTCAGCCTCAAAAAACAAATTTACTGTTTTTCACCCCCACACAAAAATCCCCCACCATAAACTTCTCAGTCACCTCTAAAAAGGGTACCAAAATAGCTCATGATACTATCACCAAACTCCTAGGGGTAACAATTGATCATAATCTTAATTTTGACACTCATATCAACCTAACTATCAAATCAGTTAATAAAAAACTTGGTTCCCTGTACAGAATTTAATCCTTTCTTACTCTTTCAGTCATGGCTACTACTGCCCAAACACACCTAACCTCTACCCTCCTCTATGCCTCCCCAATTTACACAAACCTCTCCAAAAGCAATATAAATAAGATGGCAACTTCTTACAATAACATTGCTAGACTTGCCACTGATGCCCCATTTCATACCCACCACTGCAAAAATCTCAAACTTCTTAGATGGTTTGAACTGCAACACCAGTTTCTTTTTCAGCAACTCTTATTGATTCACAAGATCCTGCATCATCCCTCAAATGCTCCTATACTCGGAAACCTTATTAGCCCCTATCAAAATCTTTCAACCTTATGATCTGCCAACAGACTACTTGTATCTTCCCAAAAATCCAACAACAAATCTGGGGACTGCCTGTTTACTAACTCAATTGGAAACACTTGGAACAAGCTTCCTGGAGAACTAACATCCCTATCATCCACTCCACTTTTTAAAAAAACAACTGAAAATCTTCCTAAAATTACAATGGCTTTGTCCATGCTCTAATCCTGACTGACTTCATTCTCCTTTGGCTTGCCACTTTTTAGCCTGTTTTACTGAATTCTTCTTGTGTAGTTCTTTTTTTCCTCTCTTGAACTATTTTCTTAACAATTTTGTTAACCCAGGAAACAAGTCCCTACCTGTGTTTATATTCTGCATAATCACTGTACTGGCAAAGATTATGTTTATTAAATATGTTTATATTCAGCATTATGACTGTACTGGCAAATAATTTTTTTTAAGTGTGTTTATAGTGTAGCCGAGCATTATTACTTTAATACTCTTTTTAATCTTTTGTATGATTCTGTTTACAAAAGTTTTTTATTGTATTGGAGCTTTTTATAAAATTTCTTTATTGTAATTGGAGCTTTTCTCCCTGGGCCTCTGCTGAAAATGGACATATATCCAGTTGGACTTTCCCGGTCAACAAATGTAAAATAAATAAATAAATACATAAATCATTGTTTCCATGTGTCAAGAACAACAGATCAATGAAAGCCCATCTGTTAAAGAAGTGCTTATCCCAGAAGTCCTATTATAATAAGACTTGCAAACCACTTAATCCATTACAAGAAGGGGAGATAGTGAGGATGCAGACGTCCAAAGGTTTAGATCGGATTGGTGTCATGAAAAGTGTATGCCCAGAGCTGAGATTGTGCATTGTGGAATCACAAGCAACAGAATTTAAGGAAAATTGGAAACATTTTATCCCGGTATCTGAGCCTGTATTGCAGTATCATACCTGCAAGAAAGACTCTGTATCTCACAGTGAGTTATCCAGAGTTTTAGTTCCAGTGGACGTTCCAGTACATATCCCTGTTCATGAGAAGAATCCCAAAATTCCTGAAGCAAGTTGCTCACCAATGACTGCCCTTGTTGCTAAACCCAGTTCTAATTGCTATATCACTAGAACAGGTTGCATTTCTAGACCATGTTACAGATACATGGCAACTTGGACATGGATGTTGTGTTTATTTTTTATTGTCTGTACAATTGCATGTTTCTTTTCAAATGTCATTATATTGTGGGCAATTCATTAAAGAGGGAGAAAGTAGATCAATATGTATGTACACCTTTAAGAAACTTTCTAGGGGCTTGCACAAGTGTATAAATACTGAGCACATGCAAGCCTGACTGCCATTTTGTAGCAAGCTGTTGAGATGTAACCATGTGCATCTGTATAATCTGTCAGTTAATCTTCTTCTCTTTCGGCTGTTCCTGTTAGGGGTCACCACAGCGGGTCATCTGTTTCCATTTCTTCCTGTCCTCTGCATATTGCTCTGTCACACCAACCATCTGCATGTCCTCTCTCACCACGTCCATAAACTTATCTTAGGCCTTCCTCTTTTTCTCTTACATGGCAGCTCCATCCTTAGCATCCTTTTCCCAATATACCCATCATCCCTCTTCAGTACATGTCCAAACCAACGCAATCTCACCTCTCTGACTTTGTCTCCAAACTGTCCAACTTGAGCTGATTCCTAATCCTGTCCTTTCTTGTCACACCCAGTGCAAATCTTAACATCTTTAACTCTGCCACTTCCAGCTTTGACTCCTGCCTTTTTGTCAATGCCACTATCTCCAACCCATACAACATAGCTGGTCTCACTACCCTCTTGTAGACCTTCCCTTTCACTCTTACTGGCACCCGTCTGTCACAAATTACTCCTGACACTCTTCTCCACCCATTCCACCCTGCCTGTACTCTCTTCTTCACCTCTCTTCCACACTCACCATTACTCTGAACTGTTGATCCAAGTACTTAAACTCATCCACCTTCGCCAACTCTACTCCCTGCATCCTCACCATTCCTCTATCCTCCCTCTCATTCACACACACATATTCTTTGTCCTGATGACCTTCATTCCTCTCCTCTCTAGAGCATATCTCCACCTTTCCAGGGTCTCCTCCACCTGTTCCCTACTCTCACTACAGATCACAATGTCATCTGCAAACATCATAGTCCATGGGGCCTCCTGTCTGGTCTCATCTGTCAAACTGTCCATCACCATTGCAAATAAGAAAGGGCATAGAACTGATCCTTGATGTAATCCTACCTCCACCTTAAACGTATCTGTCACTTCCACTGCAGACTTCACCACTGTCACACTACCTTCGTACATATCCTGTACCACTCTTACATACTTCTCTGCCACTCCTGACTTCCTCATACAATACCACAACTCCTCTCTAGGCACCCTATCATATGCTTTCTCCAAGTCCACAAAGACACAATGCAACTCCTTCTGACCTTCCCTATATTTCTCCATCAACAGTCTCAGAGCAAACATTACATCTGTAGTGCTCTTTCCCGGCATGAAACCATACTGCTGATCGCTAATCATCACCTCCCTTCTTAACCTAGCTTTCACTACTCTTTCCCATAACTTCAAGTTGTGACTGATCAGTTTTATCCCTCTGTAGTTACTACAACTTGGCACATCACCTTTATTCTTAAAAATAGGTACCAAAACACTTTATCTCTACTCCTCAGGCTTCCTCTGACTTTCCAAGATTTCAGTAAACAATCTGGTTAAGAACTCCACTGTCAGTTCTCCTAAACACCTCCATGCTTCCACTGGTATGTCATCTGGACCAACAGCCTTTCCATTCTTCATCCTTTTCATAGCTGTCCATATTTCCTCCTTGCTAATCTGTTTCACTTCCTGATTCACTATCCCCACATCATCCAACCTTCTCTCTCTCTCATTCTCATCATTCATCAGCCCCTCAAAGTACTCTTTTCATCTGCTCAATACACTCTCCTCATTTGTGAGTACATTTCTCTCACTATCCTTTATCACCCTTACCTGCTGCACATCTTTCCCAGCTCGGTCCCTCTGTCTAGCCAATTGGTGCAGGTACTTTTCTCCCTCTTTAGTGTCCAACCTTTCATAAACTCTCCATTTGCATTATCCTTAGCCTTTGCCACCTCTCTCTTTGCCATGCTCCTCATCTCCTTATACTCCTGTCTACTTTCTTCATCTCTCTGACAATCCCACTTCCTCTTCGCCAGCCTCTTCCTCTGTATACTCTCCATACTTCCTCATTCCACCACCAGGTCTCCTTGTCCTCCTTTCTCTGTCCAGATGTCACACCAAGCACCTTTCTAGCTGTCTCCCTTACCATCTCTGCTGTAGTTATCCAGCTATTCAGTAACTCTTCACTGCCCCCCAGTGCCTGTTTTAACTCTTCCCTGAACACCACCTCACAATCACCCTTTTTCAACTTCCACCATTTGATCCTTGACACTGCTCTCACACTTGTCGTCCTCTTCTTGATCACCAACATCATCCTACAGACCACCATTCTATGCTGCTTAACTACACTTTCTCCTGTCACCACTTTACAGTCTCCAATCTCCTTCAGACTGGCCCTCCTGCATAGGATATAATCCACCTGTGTGCATCTTCCTCCACTCTTGTATGTCACCCTATGCTCCTCCCTCTTCTTAAAATATGTATTCACCACAGTCATGTCCATCCTTTTTGCAAAATCCACTACCATCTGACTTTCTGCATTCCTCTCCTTAACACCATACCTGCCCATCACTTCCTCATCCCCTCTGTTCCCTTCACCAACATGCCCATTGAAATCTGCTCCAATCACCAGTATCTCACCCTTGGGTACACTCATCACCACTTCATCCAACTCATTCCAAAATGTTTCTTTCTCATCCATTGCACACTCAACTTGTGGAGCATATGCACTAACAACATTTGTCATTACACCATCAATTTCCAGCTTCATAAACATCACTCTATCCGACACTCTTTTCACCTCTAAAACACTTTTGACATACTGTTCCTTCAGGATAATCCCTACCCCATTTCTCCTCCCATTCACACCATGATAGAACAATTTGAACCCACCTCCTATACACCTGGCCTTACTCCCCTTCCATCTGGTCTCTTGCACACACAATATATCAACCTTCCTTCTCTCCATCATATCAGCTAGCTCTCTTCCTATACCAGTCATACTGCCAACATTCAAAGTTCCTACCCTCACAACTACACTTCTAACCTTCCTCCTCTCTTTCTGCTTTCGGGCATGCCTTCCCCCTCTTCTTGTCCTTCCTATCAGCTTGTTTATATTTTGTACTGCTGCTATCCATCCTGATGTGTTTTGTTGTAATAAAGCATATAAATCAACTACTCCATCTGTCTTTAATGGGAAACAAGATGAGTGACAGTCAGGCACTACCATTTCTGTGCTTTTGCTTAAGTTGTTGTACAGGGCATTTGTTTATACTTCTACATAGGTTTTCATGTTTTCAGAGTTAGGTGGAGCTTTAAAATTACCTATGCTATCACTCAATGGAAGGAAATTTGCCTTGGAAAATTCTTTAGGGTTTTAGGGCTTGATTGGGGATTCCACCATTTAATTTATTTTGAAGGAGACCAATTTATGATCCAATATTACCAATGAGGACATTACATTTGGGGAGGGGTTCAAAGCTGTCACATGACTGTGAGTACTATGTCAAGGATATTTGAGCCCATAGTAGAAGTACAGACCAACTATTACAGAGAATTTGCACTGACAAAATTCGGGAATCTCTGAGCATGCATGCTAGTGGTCATGTATGTTTCTCAGTTTATGGGGTAGTTGAAATCACCCATGAGCAGTGTGTTGGGCTGAATGGTTAAGTGATTGTAGTAACTTCAAGTTTGTAAAGTGGTTTTCATGGTTAATGGTTGAGGACTTGCAGGTAGCAATGATATGATGTGGGATTTTGCATGTGGACAGCTGCACATAGAGTAGCTCAATCGAGTCATCCTGCTTGACCAATTTGCAGTGATTGCTTTTTATGTCAATAGAAATACCTCCTCCTTTTGTTTATTTCCTTTTCAGAGCATGATCTAAATATTTGATAGACATTGCAGCCTTGCACTGCTGGGGGGTTTTCCACGTCTCTGTAACTGCACAGATGTCAGCATTTTCCAGGGTGAGGAGAGCTTCCAGGGACTACAATTTTTTGTTAAGGCTCCTAGCACTGAGCAGTAGTATCTTCAGCTTGGCATTAGAAGAATTTGTTATGTTGGTAGGTCTATTGATTTGGCACTGCCTAAAAAAGGCAGTATGGGAGTGGCTAATGCCTTGGCCAGTATTCAAAAGCCTAGCAGCGACAGGTGCAGACCATCTCTGGCAAAGCAGGCTTGTTCATCAAGTCGTACCAGGCTGACAAATACTGGATCCGCATGGAATGAAACCAGTAGCTAAGCCAGTTATTGAAGTCTATCATTTTCTGTTTGTATTGTGATATCATTCTTGGTGAGGGTAGAATGCTGCCCAATGCAGAGCTCATACCAACCTGTGGCACGTATTTAGAGAGGTCCGTCATGTCTCTCTTCATATAGTCCAGGGACTACATATAATACTGGTGATCAGACGTGAGGTCTTATCCAAGCTGTTTATTCCTTAAACTGAAAGCCTCTCTACATGGATGCCAAAATTCACCTCTCAAATTTCTCTCTCGAGGTGAATTTCTTGGCATCCATATTTCAAACACATAAGTGGGTTATGACTGCTGAGCTAATCATAATCCTCTATATATGAGCCTTATTAAAGAGACAACTTATCTTTTTAAATATATATATAGATAGCTATATATATATATATATATATATATATATGTGTGTGTGTGTGTGTGTGTGTGTGTGTGTGTGTGTGTGTGTGTGTGTGTATATATACATATATATATATATATATATATATATATATATATATATATATATATATATATATATATATATATATATATATATATATATATATATATATATATATATATATATATATATATATATATATGTATATATATATATAGATAGATAGATAGATAAATATATATATTTGGATCTACCTGACAGCACCGACGCACTACAACACCGACAATGAAATCACCGACACCACATAACCGAAAGTTCACGAAACCTCACATGCCCGACACACCACAATCCCGACAATCAACAAACAAAACAAATCCCCTGTCCAAAAAGCACACACACAACACAAGCACACCAAAATCCTTACAAACCCACACTAAACCTTACATACACAACTATCTATAACCTTAACCCAAACCCTAACCCTAAGGTTCGTCACTATCGCACACTCACCTAACCCGCACCCTAACCCTAACTCACTTAACCCACCCCTAACCCTAAAGACTGTCACTATCGCACACTCACCTAACCCCACACCCTAACCCTAACTCACTTAACCCACCCCTAACCCTAAAGACTGTCACTATCACACACTCACCTAACCCGCTTCTAACCCTAACTCACTTAACCCGTCCCTAACCCTAAAGACTGTCACTATTGCACACTCACCTAACCCGCGCCCTAACCCTAACTCACTTAACCCGCCCCTAACCCTAAAGACTGTCACTATCGCACACTTACCTAACCCGCGCCCTAACCCTAACTCACTTAACCTGCCCCTAACCCTAAAGACTGTCACTATCACAAGACTCACCTAACCCGCCCTAACCCTAACTCACTTAACCCGCCCCTAACCCTAAAGACTGTCACTATCGCACACTCACCTAACCCACGCCCTAACCCTAACTCACTTAACCCACCCCTATCCCTAGAGTCTGTCAATATCGCACACTTACCTTACTCGCACCCTAACCCTAACGTCCGTCACTACCGCATACTTACACAGCCTTTTCACATGACGGTGTTCTCAGCGTCGGGGTTTTCATCCGTCGGCCATCTCAGTTTTCGATCTTCTGGTGTCGATGTTCTCATCATCGGCATTGTCAGCTTTCGGCATTGTCAGGTAGACCCATATATATATATATATATATATATATACATATATATATATATATATATATATATATATATATATATATATATATATGTAAATATACACAAAGAGGAATTATCAGCCTTAATGGAGCTACAAGACATTGATGGTTCAAGAATTATGAAGGCTGACAAAGGTGAAAGGATGGTTCTAATGGGCAAAGACAAATTTATTGAAAATATTCTGTTTTTATGGCATACAGAAGGTGCATAAACATGTAGGCAACACCAAGGATTCAGAAAGAACCCCTGAACTAGTTGTAAGAGGCTACAAAAAAAGGACTGTTTCCATGTTGCAGAAAAAATGTATTTTAGAGTCATATTAACAATGAGGAATGCTGCCGTCACTGACTCATAGTTTGTATGTCTGTGGATTACTGTTAACTACTGCTAATGTTAATCAGCACTTTCCTGGGGTAGTCAACAGTTAAAATGCATGTTCCTCATTGGCACAGGCACCTCCTCCATTCATTCTCCCAGACACACACACACACACACACACACACACACACACACACACATCTAAGTTGTTAAAACATCCCTAATGTATTTTCTTTTTTTTGCCCATCTTCATAAATCATAGATACTTACAATCAGTCCACAATGGCAGAAATTAGATTTTTATTATTAATAGTGTTCATGCTGAGTTATTTTTTTTAAAATGAATCCTAGTTATAGTTTCTCCCAGATGTTGTCTAGCCTTATACCTGGCTTTTTTCTGAACCCTCTCCCCACCACTGTCCCCCATGATTCATTGACTGTTGCAAGTGCAGGATCATGTCAACATTAGAGCTTCATGTTTCTTCTTTTGGTAATAAAAAAAGACTACACTAATGGATTAGATAATCAGTGGGATTCATTAAACTTTTTATTCTGTGCAGGAACAGTGTATCCACTCCTGCACGGAATATGGCCACTGAGTGATTCAGCAAACAGCTGATCTGATGTGCATGAGCCTGCTGACACTGTTCCTGCATGGAAAGCCATACAGAATGCTAATTACCTCATTTGCTGGTGAAAACCATCCAAATGAGGTGAATTAGCCATTCAGGAAGCAGGCAGGCATCCATGCAGGAACAGTGCTAGTTGCAGAAATGTGTTCGGCTACTAACTGGTGCACTGGAGCCGTGGCTGATGACACCCATCAGAAATGCACGCACACCCACACAAGAACACCATAACGAGGCACACACAAAAATGGTTCTGCTGCCTTGACATATCTGGTGGAGCCTTGCAGTACTGTCCAGCCACATGTGCACACATGTTCATAGCATGTGCCATGCTACACAATATGATCCTGTGAAAACAGCTGCAGCAAGAGCAAAACGGGGAAGGGACACACAGCCCCCTACTATTGCCAAGGTCTCCACAGGCACAGAGGGACTAGGAGGAGGAACATTCTGAGCCTGCCCTTGTAGGCAGACAGAGGCATGCTCAGTATGCCTTGTCCTTGGCAAACAGGCAATGCTTAGCACATACACTGACACTGTAGGGCCCGAGGGACTAATCTCTCTCTCTCTGACTTGCACACACAGTAAAATGGATGCCAAACATCACACCACCTATACCTCACCATGTATAGGCAGTGTACTGTCTGCATCCAACATAGTCAGCCCTCAAGCACCATCCTCACAGCTGCCTCAGGCACAAGGTAAGTCATTCTTCTTAACAATAAATGAATGGAGTAGAATGTTCTGATAGCATATCTATGCTACTGATGCAAGCATGCAAGGGAATGGGGTAACTTACTGAGATAACAGCAGACAACCAACAGCTCTGTGGGACAGGAGGAAGTGTATTCTCAGTACTGGCTTACCCCCACTATTCAATACCACCCTAGTTGACAAATACCACTGCAGTATATGTGGCAAGTCAAATAACTGGGGGGGGTCATAGGTCACATGCACGGATGTCAAAGTGGGAGTCCCCTACCCACCCCCAGCCCCACCCAGCAGATCAGCTGTAGAAAACCATACAGAAATGTCTGGCAAATGCCCCCACATGGAGACATCCATGAAATCCCCACCTACAGACTTACACAGTGATATCACAGCAAGTCTGGCAGTAGCAGTGTGGCTCTGAAAGGTAAGAAGTCTGAAACTAAAAATATTTATGCCAGAACAATCTGACTTGTGGTTGATACTGTTATGCCTGTAGTCTCAAAGATAGGGCACACCACTACGCTAAATGAGACCAAAATGTTAAGCAAATGTCAGCACAGTCTCTGCAAATGTGTATTGTGTACAGATGTGTCACCCCCCCCCCCATAGTCCCATAGAAATGCAGTAAGATGTCCCTAGCCTTAAGCAGCATCCAGCTGTCAACTAGAGTGATGACTCAATACAAAAAGAAAGCAATTGTCAGTAACACCAACAGTCAACTTACTGGTGCCATCCCAGGGGTGTCCACTGCTGGCAGCCTGGGAACATATCATCATCAGAATACATTGTCTTGCTACAGATGGCCTGCATCTGTCACACCTGGCCTACAGGCCTCTGGAAAATGCTCATGCCTCACCCACTGTGCCCTGTTAGAGAGAGTCATGGGGTCCATAACACCAACATAACACAGTCTACAAAATTCAAAGAAAGGCCATGCTGCTAACTGCTAGGAGCAAACCTGCCAGCATCAGAGAGACAGAAATCTGGACAAAGCCATGAATAATGGAGTGATAAAGGTCCAAAGAGAAGGACACCTTTGAAATATTGCTCTAATAATGTTAGAAAGTTGATGGAATGATTGTATTAGCATGGAATGTCTGAAGGGTATGAAGTCTGGAACTGCAATGCCAACTGTCAGTAATATCTGACTTCAACCGTGGGTAACTTGCAAAACACTTTTCCTTGAAAACCACGCTCATTTGGGTAACCAACCAGATATATGAGTCATAAACCTTGACATTTTGTGATACTCTGCACAGCTGACAGGCAGGGCTAGGAGTATGAACATGGGAGTGCACTCATTACAAGCATTTCTAACCCTGCAAGATGGTGACATGTCTGCATCCACATAACCCTGGTCCACAGCCATGGGGGGTAACACACCCTTCCCTGATCACTCATCCTATGCAACATCCTGACCACCAAATGTGACCAGTCAAGCAAAATGAGGTGGGCCATACATATATGTGAGACACACACACACCTCCAGGCTGGTCAAACAATCTGACACACACAAGACCCTCCAAGTGCAGTCAACCTTTGAGAAGACTCTTATTCAAAGTACTGATAGCTATAGGCCAACATATCTGACCCAGGACATTCCCCCGCATATCTTATCCCCTGCATATCTACCTGGTGTCTGCCTGTCACCCTGATACTGCCTAACCATGGACTGGAAATCAGACCATGCCAGAACAGAAATGCACAGAGATTCCACCATTGTAATATATCAAAAAGGTGCTGGACTGTTTGCACAGCTCCAGCTGTCAATTGGCTGTAGGCACACCTCTCAACAGGCTGGATTGAGCAAGAATGCATAGCATTTGGCCCATAATATTGGTGTGTGCATCATCCATCCTGTATTCCTCTTGTAAATCACTGTGATGATCTGAGGAGGTATGTTATGAGGTACTGAAATAATACATGACAGTGTTAAAAATCACATATGTCAGATGTCTGCTTAAACAAACCCTGTAACCATTGAAATCCATACATAACTGAGAGAAATAGTCACAATCACTGTATGGCCCATTGCCACCCCATTTTTATAGGTTATCTCCAGATATCCTGCACCAACAGGTAGAGAGGAATGGCTGTAGCACAAAACAAACCAGACTGGAGTACAACAAACTCTGGAATGGAGTCCCACATGTATTTCAGAAGGTCACACTGGGCATGCTAATACATTTAGAGACTTGCCAGTAGGATCTAGGAATTAACAGGCCTTCCCCACCCAGTGCACTTCCCATTGCCCTACTTTAGCAGTGCTGAAGATGTCTGTCACCATAGAAGCCCCTTTCATCAGGCCTCAGCCCTATAAGCTCTGTGGCATGTGTGACAACTGCATAACACTATAGTACAAACAACTCATTAGTTAAGAGTTCTAATCCCAATCCTGACAAATGTAACAGTGTGTGTGTAAGGTAAAGATTGTGGGTCCATTCAAGCCCAGTACACTTCCCATTGCCCTACTTTAGCAGTCCTGCAGTTAACAGTCAACATAGAAGTCCCTTTCATCAGGCCTCAGCCCTATAAACTCTGTGGTGCATGTGAGAACTACATAACACTATAGTACAAACAACTAGTTGGTTAGGAGTTCTAATCTCAGTCAAGGCAAATGTAAAAGTATGTGTGTGTTTAAAAGGTAAAGATGTGGGGTACATTCAAACCTAGTACACTTCCCATTGCCCTCCTTTAGCAGTCCTGGAGATAACAGTCAACTTAGAAATCAATTTTGTCAAGCCTCAGCCCCCTAAAACTGTGGTGCATGCGATAGTTTCATAACACTGTAGTACAAATCAATAGTTAGGGAAGAATTCTAATCTCAGTCCTGGCAAATGTAAAAGTGTGTGTGTGTGTGTGTGTGTGTGTGTGTGTGTGTGTGTGTGTGTGTGTGTGTGTGTGTGTTGATAAGGTAAAGATTTTGGGTCCAATCAAACCCAGTACACTTCCCATTGCCCTACTTTAGCAGTTCTGCAGATAACAGTCACCTTAGAAGTCCCTTTTGACAGACTTCAGCCCTATAAGCTCTGTGGTGTGTGCAATAACTGCGTAACACTCTAGTAAAAATAACTAGTTAGGTAGAAGTTCTAATCCCTGTTCTGGCAAATGTGTGTGTGTAAGTGTGTATATGTGTAGTTTAAAGTATTTTGTGGCCTCTCTCACCCAGTACATCACCCATTGCCATACTTTACAAGGGCTGGTGATGTTCTTCACCTTAGAAGTACCTTTGGACAACCTTCACCATATAAGTTCTGTGGCATGTGCAATAAAAGCATAACACTGTAGTAGCAATAAACAAATAGGTAGGGGTTCTAATCTCAGTCCTGGCAAGTGTGTGCAAGAACAGTGTCCTCTCTGTGGGGGAGTTGTTGCATTTGTGTGAGAACCATATCCATTGGGGGCATATTTTGCTATGGTTTGCTGTTGCCCAACCTGTACATGTCCCAGTGTCTATATTACAAGGCCCGCAGTTGTCATACACTGTAGAGGGACCTATAGACACTCTGCAACCGTATAAGCATTGTGCCATGTGCAATAACAATGTGACAGTATGGAATAGATAACAAGATAGGCAGCCCATCTAATCCATGGATATCACTCCCCACTCAGGAATCATACACAAACACACTCAGCTAGGCATCAACCCCCTACATCAGTAGGTGGCCTGCAAACCAGCTCACAGATAGAACCAACAGTGTAAAAGCAGCAGACTCCATATCAAACTGCTGAACAGTCATGAGTGGAGTCCAACAGGTTGTGGATCTGATCCCTTCATGTTTGGGATCCACACCTCTGAGGACCAGCCTAATAGGAAGGCACCCTGGCTGACAATGTTTGCAGATGACTACAAGGTGGGTGCTATTATTACCCCCAACATGAGGATGACATCCTTCATAAAGACCTCTCTGAGACCTATGATTGTTGTCAGAACCCTGGACATAAGCTCAATGCCAGATGATGTGCTACCATGCCCTTTGGGTATGACATGGTTCCCATAAAGTAATACATTGATGGTAGTCCACTGAACACTGATGTTGGTATAATGGCACTGGGAATACAGGTTGACAGTGAGCTCTCTGGTGACCACCACAGTGCCACTGTTTTCCGAAAGTCTTACCATGTGTCACTTCTCCTGACTAAGGATATTGAATCCAGGAAGTAAAAGGACAGTGTTTCCCAGTACTCTCCCCTCAGTAGGCCAATCAATGTGAACTATGGCCCATTTGTCATGTACCCCACTGGCCACTAGCAACAACAGGAGAGGCTGCAAATGTACCTCACAAAGAGGATCGTATGCACTACACATTTGCCCCATATGGACAGACTCCAATAACTGCAATGAATCTCTCCTCTTATAAGAGCTATTTAGGTGCAATCTCTACCTGACATACACAGCCATGTCTGACCCAACCCAATGCTACATCTGAAGAAACCAATCAGTCTACACAACATGTCCCAGATACCTCAACCCCATTCTCACAATCAACAAGACATGCTAGAGGGGCAGGTTCACAACCCAGAGACTGGCTACGCTATAGAATAGATGTCATATACATGTCAAGCAGAGCACATTACTGGCCCTCTTCAAGAGAAATCAGGAGGAGTGGATGGGGAATAGAATACTCATCCTGGGGATAACTCCAGTGACTATATGCTGTAGACACACTTGGGAGTATCGTCAGGTGGCATGATGCCAGTGTATTCCCATGGGCTAGCCTTGTAAAGCTTCCATGGCCATTTGCCATGTATACACCTATGAATCTTTGACCCTATATATCCCAGTACTGTCAAATGTATGTGTGTGTGTGTGTGTGTGTGTGTGTGTGTGTGTGTGTGTGTGTGTGTGTGTGTGTGTGTGTGTGTGTGTGCGTGTGTGTGTGCGTTAGTGTGTATAAAAGTGTTTGTGAGTGTGTAAACATGAGTGTAAAGTAGTTGGTGGCCCATCTCATCCAGTACAACTACCATTGCCATACCTTACAAGTGCTGAAGATGTTATTCACTATATAGGTACCTTGGGACATTCCCCAGCCTATAAGCTCTGTGATGTGTGTGGTAACTGCATAACACTATAATACCAATAACTACATAGCTAGGGATTCGAATATGAATCCTGGCAAGTGTGTGTGTGTGTGTGTGTGTGTGTGTGTGTGTGTGTGTGTGTGTGTGTGTGTGTGTGTGTGTGTGTATGTAGGTTACAGCATTTTTTAGCATTTCTCACCCAGTACATTACCCATTGTCATAATTTGCAAGGCCTTGTCATGTCCCTCACCTTTGAAGTACCTTTGGACAAATGTCACCCCATAACCTCTGTGGCATATGTGATAAATGCATAACAATGTAGTAGCAATACACAAATAAGTAGGGGTTCTAATCTCAGTCCTGGCAAATGTGTATGAGCGAAGAGTTTTCTGTGTGTTTGTGTGCAAATGACATCCTTTGGATGGGCATGGTTTTATATTTTATGCCATGGTACACACAGTATACATTCCTAGGTGTACTGCATGAGGTCTGCTGTTCACATCAACCATAGTGGCATCTGTAGGCACTCTTCAGTCCTATAAGCCCTGTGCAGCAGTATGGAATAGTATGGTATGAATAACAAGATAGGTTGGTCTGTTAATTTCAATACTGACAAGTGTGTGTGTGTGTGTGTGTGTGTGTGTGTGTGTGTGTGTGTGTGTGTGTGTGTGTGTGTGTGTCTGCATTGGTTTTGTATAGCAGTGGTTGTGAGTGTGTAGACTTGCATGTGACACTATCATGAGCACTCTCTCACCTAGTACAGCCACCATTGCCATACCCCACAAGGCCACATGATGTTATTCATCTTACATGTACCTTGTAACACCCATCACACTAGCAGTCCTGTGCCACCTGCAATAAATGCATAATAGTGTGGTGCCACAACTTGATAGGTAGGGATTTCAAACACAACACTTGCAACTGTGATTGTGTGTGTGTGTGTGTGTGTGTGTGTGTGTGTGTGTGTTTGTGTGTGTGTGTGTGTGTGTGTGTGTGTGTGTGTGTGTGTGTGTGTGTGTGTGTGTGTGTGTGTCTGAGTGTGTGTGTGTGTGTGTGTGTGAGAACAGTATTCGCTGTGTGTTTGGTTGACAAAATATCCTCTGGGATTGAGGGCATTAGCAATCTGAAGTGTGCTCCACCCACCGCACTTACCATTGTCCACTGTACTAGATCTGATATCAACCACCATAGTCTTTGATACAACCCCTCAGCCCTATAATCTGTGAGGCACATGCAAGAACTGTTACACAGACCTGGGAAATGTGTGCAGATACACCTGTACCTCGACCATGCTATGGTTGATGTGTTACAACACTGCCATACCCCTCATTGGTGATGTCTGCAGGGCCATATCCTGTTGACACACAGAAACCTGGAACACAAACAGAATACAGCATGTGAAAACACATTTGCTTAGTGTTACTAACACCAATAATGCATCATGGATGAAAAGGTACACACATACTGATGTGTACCCATTACAAATGTCAGATGGCAGCACCATACACAGCATTAAATAGCTACACTCTACTAAAGTTACCCTGTGCATCATACCCATATTAGCATGTCCTTGCATCAATGATATGGATGGCATGGATGTGGCACAGGTATCATCATATGCACAGGATGTTGTGTGGGTTTGCCAGAAGCCTAGGCTGGGCCATACAGTTGACATCATGTGTGTGTGTTTGGGGGTGTTCATTCAATGGACTGTGCAGGGGGTGGTGTGTGTGTGTGTGTGTGTGTGTGTGTGTGTGTGTGTGTGTGTGTGTGTGTGTGAGAGAGAGAGAGAGAGAGAGTGTGTGTGGAGGTGACTTGTCTGATGGTGATATATGTGTGTTTGTATGCACACAGTTATGCCATGTGGGTGTCCTACACAAGGGTATTTTAGACCGCTGTGGGCCGTATATGGCAGGGTGTACAGTTCACCATCTCTAGCTATGGACATGGGAACTGGGTCTGCAGAGGTTATCACCAGCACCACCAGGGCCAAGTCCAGATGCAGTACTACTCCCCGATGGTGACTACTGCCTGTTGGATCTACGTGCCTGTTGGGACCAGCCAGGATCACATGCCCATAGCCTGCTGCATCATGCCATGGACAGCACACCCCCTTCAGTAGTGATGGTGGTACTGCCAGCTTGGGAACATGGTGCACAACCATGTAGACCCTCAGCTGATCATGGTGCTGCCCTACATCCATGTCACTGCTGGCCATCATCTGCCAAATTTTCAAGCACAGATATTCCATGGACAAGGAGTGCCAAGGTCTCCCCACCATCTATCCATGACCTTAGTACAGTCACGGATGGCTGCACTGAGTTCACAAATGTCACCACGGACACCAGGGATGTGCTCATCCACAGCCCTGCGTACATGTCTGGTATTACATTCATTACATGCCTGGGCCCCCATGATGGCCTGAAACATGCATCTGGTGACTGCTGTTGTGGCACTTGCAACAGGGGCATGATGAGCTGCAATCCTCCACGGAGCACCACAGCCCATCTGCCTGTGTGGGACCTCTCCAGCACTCTGGCTATGGATACTGCCTGCATCTTCACTTGCCATAGTCACTACAGTAGCTTTTTCCATGCCACCAACTGCCAGCTGTCCATTATCTGTGGCCACTGGTGACAGGGTATGTGTGGGCATTGTGACTGGGTGAGAGGATGGGGTTGACAATAGTAGGATGCCAACTGATGGCACAGATTCAGCCCCTGACAGCCCCACCTGTGCCTCAATATGAGTACCATCATGGTCAGAGTCTGCAGAGACACTGACATCAGTATCAGAGCAGGAAGGACAGCAGCCACCATGTCCACCTGTGAGGGAAAAACAACATATGTAAATTACTACTAAAAAACAAAAAAGTACCAAAACTAACACATCTGAAGGTAAAACAAAGAACTTTAATGCACACAAAGGAGAGTAAGCACTTTCTTGGTGTACTCTCACCGCTTCATCAGACACTCTCTTTTGTGTGCATTAAAGTTCTTTGTTTTACCTTCAGCTGTGTTAGTTTCGGTACTTTTTTGTTTTTAGTAGTTTCTTGTTATTTTACCATGCTATTTTTATTCTCAGCATATTTTTTGCACATATGTAAATTACTACCAGCATTATAAGGTTTGCTGGTATATACACACACACACACACACACACACACACACACACACACACACACACACACACACACACACACACACACACACACACACATATAGGTGAGGTGCCTCAAAGGTATTACACAGACCTCACATTAGCCAACTGGGGACATTCACGACACACAATCAGACAATAACATACACACTCTGGACAGACCCTCAGCATCATGCAGTGCAGCCCTTTCCAATTACCATTACTATTAATATACACCTTTGCAATATGTGAGTGGTGTTAGTAAGTGATGGACTTTCACCTAGCACATGCTGAACCCATGTACATTATTGCTGTTCACCTGTATAGCACTGTGGCAACTCCTACAGAACATACCTCCCAACTGTACAGGGTTTTGCAAAATGTCTACATGCGTGACTTATATGTTTGGTCTGTTCCTCATAACTCCTGTGCTTGTCTGATACATTACTTGGTTGACCTGTGGATTGGTACCACTAATTAATGTTCTAATTTGAAGTGCAGACTGCATAACCTGCAGTACATGTATGTTAAAACAAAGTCAGTTATTCAAACAATTTCCCAAGCTTACAGTGGATATAGTAAGTGTACACACACCTGTTAATATGACAGGTTTTTGTGATATATCACACGAGACCTCAGAAATCAGGTCATAACATTGCCATCATTTCATATGACATATAACCTGTGCAATCCAAATGAAGAGCATACACATCAGTTACATGTAACATCTGGTAACTGAAATAGGTACAATAGGCTGTTTACATGAGTGTGCACACCCTTAAAGTAATACTCTGTTAAAGCATGTTTTGATTTAATCACAGCATCCAGTCCTCTTGGGAAGGTGTCCATCAGCTTGACACATCTTGACTTGCCAATGTTTGTACACTCTCCCTTCCAAAACACCTCCAACTATGTCAGATTGCAATGGCATCCCATGTGCACTGCCCTCTTCAGGTCACCATGTATATATCCTATTGGATGTAGGTGTGGACTCTGACTTGGCCAGTGCAGAATGTTGCATGTGTTCTGCTGAAGCCATCCTTTTGTTGATTTGGATATATCGTTTGGGCCATTATGGTGTGGAAAGGTGGAATTCCTCACCATCCACAGCTATGTGGCAGACCATAAGGTTTTGGAGCCACAAGGGACCGGTGTTTGGAACTGTTCATAATCCCCTCTAACTTGGCTACAGCCCCAGTTTCAGCTTGTGAACAGCAATCCCAAAGCAGGACACTGCCATCACCATGCTTCACCATGAGGGTGGTGTTGCTGTGGTAATGGGCAGTGATGTTATTGTGCCAAACACACCTGTCAGAATTGTGGCCAAAGAGTTTAACCATGGTCCCATATTATCATAACACATTTTCCCACATGTTTTTTTGAAGACCTGATGTATTGTTTCCAGGCTTTCATTAGGCCTGGATATTGTTTGGTGTGAGGAACTTCTGCCATCTTCCAACCCTACCCCATAGGCAGGACATATGGAGACCATGGAAGATTCTTGTGACATGCAGTACACACCCGGTACTTGCTGGAGATTCCTGCTACTCTTTCACTGTTGCTGTAGGGCTCCTGGCATCCTCCCTGGCCAGTTTTGGTCTTGTAGTCTCATAGACTTTGGTGGGATGTCTACTCCTTCACAATGTCACTGTAGCCCCATATTTTCACCACATTTTGATGACTGTCTGCACTGTGTTCCATGGTATGTGCAATGTGGAAATTTTTTGGTGCCCTTCTCCAGGTTGATACATGTCAAACATGTGGTCCCTTAGCAGCTTCAGCAGCTCTATGCAAACCATGACTGTTGCTGTAGCAGGCAACTGGGTATATGTTAGGATAATCCTGGTAGGACAGCTGACCGTTATTTGCTGCTAAACAAAGAGTATTTGTAATTGATGGCAGTTGTGTACCCAATAAGATGTACTGCTGTAGTTATATCGAAAGCTGCCTCAACACAGTACTAGCTTCAGTCTGTGCACACATATGCATCTAGGTTGTTGTATTATTATTATGTGTCATTATTGTTCCCCTAACAGATTTGTTTGCTTTACAATTGAATTGTACAGGTTATAGGTCACAGAAAAGGTTGGCAATATTTTGAACTTGTCTATTGTGCTCTCATTTTTGTATATCAGAAATACCTGGCATTCTAACAGGGGTGTACACCATTTATATGCACTATATACCACTAATTTATACAATATGACCCTAGTTTTGGGCCTTTGCCCCTCCCATTTTGTCAGTCTTTGTCCAGATGTCCTGCAATGACAGGTTGTAAGGTATGCTACAGATATGTCACATCTCCTTCAAATAGGCCCCTGGGATGACCACCGTGATGCAATGCAGTAAACAACACCACCAGTGAACATGCAGATATTGTCAAATGGCTGAGTGTAACAGTTGTGTGCATGGTCACATGCATTAACTTTAGCGTGCCTGGGGTACTGCTGAGCCACAACAGAAAAAAAAAAAACATACTTACTAGGTTCGGGCTGCTGGTCCATGTGCAGACCAGAGGGGACTTATGTAACTGTGAGGGAGAGGTATTGTCATCAGATTCACATTTGGCAATGGTACAAGATGAATGCTACGTTTCTGCACAGGTACAGTACACAGTATTACATTACACAATTTGCTGTCCTTCACCATAGATGTGCACTTGTGTGCATTACTGCACCCCACCCACTAATCCTTTTTGCACTGACATATGCATCTAGAGGGTCTATAGAAGACCGTTTAAAATGCTACCTCATTACATTGATGTACACTTTGGCCTTACCTGGATGCTCCTCGCCTGTTGCCTTGGTGCCACCTACCTCCACGACTGTTGTTTCCTATGTTTGAGTTTGTTTGGGGACTACCCTAAGGTTGGCAAGGTGCTCCTCTGTCACCGTAAGTGGGGCCTGTATGGCTGGACCCCTACCTGTAGCAGTACAGTCCCTCACTACAGCAGCAGCCTTTTGCCAGGTACGACATATCAGGTCAGTTGCTTTATGCCTGACCTGAGCTTATGTGCATCCATGGTGGCCCAAGATGTTCACTCTGTGGATGATCTCATCCCACAGGGCAGTCTGTTCCTGCAGAATTCACCGGCTACAGCCAGAAAGGATGGCATAGTTTAAGATTACAGCTTCTGTGATGGCTGCTGTCTCCATATTGGTGTAAGGCAGTTGCTGCTACATGACACCTAGAAGACATAAACAGGGAAAAACATCACAAGATTTCATACATTGGCTAGAGTTCTTTACAGAGCCAGCACATGAATATGGACTATCATTAGCCACCACTTACAAACACATCATACCCCTGTACCTGGCAGCACTGTATGAATATGCATTGTATCCTGGTCCTGATGTGTCATGTTCCTCCCAGTGAGGGCCAGTACATTGTATAAACCACCATTCATCATTCACATTTGTGTAGAGGGATTATGGTGGATGTGTTCCTTGCAGATGGGATGTCAATGGTGTTCAGGCTTTGCTTGCATGCAGTGTTTAATGGAGCTGGAAGTATATGCCTGGGTTCATGTAGGATGCAGACAGGAATGTTATCAGGCCCCAAGAGGACTTGTTTTTGTTAACTTTGATTAGGCAGTTTGCAGCTGATCCATGATGATGAGGGGAGGGGTGCATGTGCTGTGCATATCCACCTATACTGATGGTGAGCCGGGGGTGATGTTTACCCTAAACCTATCTGCAGCAGGTTGGCTGTAGCTATGGTATCTGTGTATGTGCTGTGATTGACCACCATTACAAGGTGGGTTGGGTTGTTGCCTCTGAGACTGCAGACATATGTGAAGATGGCCTTGTGATTGCCCTTAATGGATGTGTCGAATTTGTGCTCATAGTTAGCCTTACAGTAATCCACATGTGACCTAATATGCTCATTCAGACAAAGGTTGACATGCTGCCCAGTTGGTGCCTACTCCTACTTTGTCCTGTACAACCAATATAGCATCATATTATGTGCATTGTGCATTGCTGCTGTCCAGCAAAGGGGTTTACTCTACTTTGGTGGAGACAGGGTTTCCAAGTAAGGTATTGCTGAGGCCATACAGCTATCTGGGTAGTCATATATCTGTTTGTAGTAGGCATGGACACAGGGTCAGAACACAGATGGCCACCTCTACAATTTCAAAGTGATACTCATGCTCATTATACTACCCATGTCTGTGTCAGGGTAATGCCACAACCAGTAGCTGTAGAAGTTTAACTCTGTTGGATGCACAGAAACTAATGTTACACATATGTACAACATGTATAGCTAATTTACCTGATGTTTTGCATCCCATATCAGTTGTTATGAGGCAGCCAAGTACACCTACCCATACATACATATGCACAGGTAATACCTGCTATACATTCCTGTTCTATGTCAGTATGGCACATTGTAATTACAGTCTTGCATCTCCATCAGTCATGTCAACCTGTTAGGGCAGGACGTCTGGAGGACACCACACATATGGTGGGCTATGGGTCACAATTAGTGACACTGTCTTCATATTGCTGTAACACATGTATATCATTTGATAGTGCAGTAGCCTTTGCATTCCCAGACATACCCTGGAAGATGTCTGACATTCATATGGCAGGCAGAGGGGAGAAAGGCTAGGTGTGTGGTAGTGAGGGTAGGAACTGTTAATGTTGTGAGTATGACTGGTATGTGGACAGAGCTAGCTGATATGCTGGACAGAGGAAAGGTGGCTATATTATGTGTGCCAGAGATCAGATGGAAGGGGTGTACAGCTGTGTGTATCGGAGTCGGGTACAAATAGTTCTATCATGGTGTGTATGGGATTGGAAATGGTGTAGGGGTTAACCTGAAGGAACATTATGCTGGTGATTAGAGTGTTGGGTAGAGTGATGTTTAGGAGGCTGGGAAGTGATGGTGTAATGATGACATTTGTTAGTGCATATGCTCCGCTAATTGCATGTGTGATGGATTAGACAGGCGTACTTTGGTGTGGTTGGATGAAGTGGTGATGAGTGCACCCAAGGGTGAGAGAGTGGTGATTGAAGCAGATTTAAATGGGCATGATGGTGAAGGGGACAGAGGGGATGCAGAAGTGATGGGTAGGTATGTTGGTAAGCAAAGGAATGGAGAAGGTGAGATGATGGTGGAGTTTGCAACAGAGATTGGACATGGGTGTGGTGAATACATAGTTTTACAAGACCGAGGGGCATAGGGTGACATACAAGAGTGGGGGAAGATGAACACAGGTGGATTATCTACTATGCAGGTGTGCCTGTTTGAAGGGGATTGATAACTGTAAAGTGGTGACAGAGGAAAGTGTACTTGGGAAGCATGGAAGGTTGGTCTGTGGGATGACGTTGGTGATCAAGAAGAAGGGGAGCAGTGTGAGGTCAGCACTACAGATCAAATGGTGGATACTGAGAAAGGGTGCTTGTGAGGTTGAGTTCAGGGAAAAGTTAAGACAGGCAGTGGATGGCAGTGAAGACTTAGCAAATATCTGGATAACTACATCAGAGATAGTAAGGGAGATGAGTAGAACGGGGCTTGGTGTGCTGCACTGAGGAAGGAGGACAAGGAGACCTGGTGGTGGCATGAGGAAGTACAGGGGAGTATACAGAGAAAGAGGTTGGCCAAGGAGAAGTGGAATTGTCAGACAGATGAAGAAAGTAGACAGGTGTATAGGGAGATGGGGTGCATGGCAAAGAGAGTGGTGGCAAAGTCTGAGGATGGGGCATCTGAAGGGTTCTATGTTAGGCTGGACACCAGGGATGGAGGATAGGACCTGTACCAATTGGCTAGACAGAGGCATGTAGCTAGGAAGGATGTGCAGCAAATAAGGCTGATAAAGGATAATGGTGGAATTGTACTCACAAGCGAGGAGAGTGCGTTGAGCAGGTGGAAATAGTACTTTGATGTGCTACTGAATGAAGAGAATGAGAAAGAGAAGGTTGGATGATGTAGGTATGGTGAATCAGGACGTGCAACAGAGTATCAAGGGGGAAGTAAGGATAGCTATGAAGAGGTTTAGGAATGGAAAGGCTATTGGTCCAGATGACATAACTGTGGAAGCATGGAGGTGTTTAGGACAAATGGCAGTGGTCTTTTTAACAGGATTGTTTACTGTAATCATGAAAAGAGAGAGGATGTGTGAGGAGTGGATAACATGTGTTTAGGTACTGATTATGAGAATAAGGGTGGTGAGCAGAGCTGTAGTAACTACAGAGGGATAACATTGATCAGTCACACCACGAGGTAATGCTAAAGGGTGGTGGAAGCTAGGTTAAGAAGGGTGTTGAGGATTACTGATCAGCAGCATGGTTTCATGTCAGGAAAGACCAGTACAGATGCGATGTTTGCTCTGAGATTGTTGATGGGAACATAAATATAAGGTCGGAAGTAGCTCCGTTGTGTCTTTGTGGACTTAGAGACAGCATATGACAGGATGCCTGGAGAGGAGTTGTGGTATTGTATGAGGTGGTCAGGAGAGGAGTGGCAGAGCAATCCATAAGAATGCTACAGGATATGTACAAGGCTAGTGTGATAGTGGTGAGTTCTGCATTGGGAGTGACAGGTGCATTTAAGGTGGAGGTGTGAATACATCAGAGATCAGCTATGAGCCCTTTCTTATTTGCAGTGGTGATGGACAGGTTGACAGACATGATCAGACAAAAGTCCCCGTAGACTGTGCTGTTTGCAGATGACATTGTGGTCTGTAGTGAGAGAAGGGAACAGGTTGAGGGGACCCTGAAGAGGTGAAAGTATGGTCTAAAGAGGAGAGGAATGATGTTCAGTGGGAATAAAATGGAATATATGTGTGTGAATGGGAGGGAGGATAGAGGAATGGTGAGGATGCAGGGAGTACAGTTTTCAAAGGTGGATGGGTATAAATACTTGGGAACAACAGTTTAGAGTAATGGCGAATGTGGAGGAGAGGTGAAGACGTAAGTATAGGCAGGATGTGGGTGGTGGAGAAGATTGTCACGTGTGATTTGTGACAGACGAGTACCATTAAGAGTGATAGGGGAAGGTCTACAAGAGGGTAGTGAGACCAGCTATGTTATATGGGTCAGAGACATTGGCATTGAAAAAAAGAGGCATGAGTCAGAGTTGGACATAGCAAAGTTAATGATGTTAAGATTTGCAGTGGGTGTGGCGAGGGTGGACAGGATTAGTAATATGTATGTTAGGGGTTCAGGCCAGGTTGGACAGCTTTGGGACAAATCTAGAGAGTGGCAGGATTATGTTAGTTTGGGCATGTGATGAGGAGGTATGCTGAGTATATTTGTGAAAGGATGAGGCTGCCAGGTAAGAGGAAAAGAGGAAGGCATGAGATGAGGTGTATGTATGTGGTGATAGCAGACATGCAGGTGGTTGGTGTGACACAGCAAGATGCAGAGGACTGGAAGACATGGAGACAGATGATCTGCTGTGGCGATCGTTAACTGTTGCAGTCTAAAGAAAGAGAAGGTGATGTTGTAGTGTCAGTGTTCACAGTTTACAATTATTTGCTAGACATAACACAACTCTTGATGACATAACTACAAATACGAGGCACACATATGGTCAGAGTGCATAACACTGGACATTTGAATGGTATGAGCTCAGTATATCACATGCAGTTCAGCACACACAGCTGCAACAAAGTGATCTCTGCCTAACATATAAAGCTATGTCAAACCCAGAGCTGTTGGACATGCTACACCTAAAGAAATCCCAATCCCTCCGAGCTACATGCTCTAGGGACCTAAACCTTGTCACCACAATAAACAGGACATGTTGGAGGGATATATTCCTGTCCCAGAGACTTCCTATACTCTGGAACAAGCTACCCATCTATGTCAAGCAAAGTTCTTCATTAGCACTCTTCAAGAAAAATCTTGATTAGTGGATGGGAAATAGGAAATTCCCCCGGGGATCACTTCTGTGTCTCTGCTGGACATTGGCACAGGAAAATAACTTTCTTGGGTGGCGTAAGCTATGGAACCTTGCTGGCTAGGCTTACGTAGGCCCTTGGGCTGATAGCCTAGTACCTACCTATGAACCTATGAACTGTATAGAGTCTCAAAGAACATCCAGGCTTTGTCCTCATATGTAAGGCCTTCTACACATAACATGTCTGGCAGTCTGATATATCACTGGGATGATATCTGGAATGAAGTCACTATATAATGATATACTATACCTATCCACCTCTTAAAGCATGACATATGGACAAAGCCTGACATACTTGGAGGCAGAGGCCCAAACACAGGGGCAGTATTGACATATTGCTGTTATAAACTGAAAAAGTTATTGGTGTAACAGGGTTTTTGTAACATATCTGTTCTGATGGATATGAAGTCAAAAACACACATGGATGTTACACTTTACTGACTGCAATCCTCAGTGTATGCTACTGAATTTCCAAGGGCAAAAAAATGTGTGAGTAACACACCATATATAAGATCCCAAACTCTGGCCAGTATGTGGATAGCCCTACAGTTGAGAGTTATGTCAACCACATAACACTATCAGACTTAAATTCATGCAGAGCAGCCATATCCACACAAACCCTATCAAACTAACTTTGCTTCAACTGTATAACAGCAATACTTACATTCTGTCCCTATGTCTGGAAAATTCTCCCCCAGTTTGTTGGGCTGTTTCCACAGTGTTTGTTGTAAGAGATATTTTCAACTACCCTCTGTGATGCTGTTTGTCACACACCTCCATGAAGTCTTCTTCACAACTAAGGAAAAGGGGCAATGCCCACAAGAAGTACTTAGTTATAGTAGTGAGTTTCCATGCTGTTGGGTATAGGAATGATACCACAGCTGTTCTATATGCAATTACCAAGTGGGGGACTCCAATTGGTGCACAGGCCATCAGCTGCTCATGAGTATTACCTACTAAAGGCAAGCTGCTCCTTATGCAAAACAGATGTATATCCTACATCTGTCTCAGAGATAGAGAGAGAGAGAGAGAGAGAGAGAGACGCACACAAACAAACAAACAATCAGACAGACGCGCACACACACACACACACACACACACACACTCACACACACACACACACACACTGAAACTAATGGATTATACCAACTGAACCAAAAAAAAAAAAACACAGGTTAACAATTAGGCATGTAATGGAATGTAGTAGGAGGCATGTAAATGTGGAAAATAGGAAGTTCAAACAATATTATGTCTCAACAACACATGCTGTACTGATATATTGCTGAGCAGAACCTATGGCCACAGCATCTATGTCTGTCTGCAGTGACATAGAACACAGCTCAGGGCCCTGAGTCTCCCCAGGAAAGAATGGTTCACATATGACCACTACTGGAGTGTGTGCTGCCCAATACTGACTGTGACACTGCTTTGCCAGCTACTGGGATGTCACAGATATCCATATGTTAATTGTCAATACAAATACGATATACATGTTGGTCTCAGCCATCTGATGGACCTATACAGGGTATTTGCATACTGAAATATTGTCATGAGTTCCATGATGATACGTTCCATGGCCTTGCAGACCTGGCTCATCAGGCTAATAGGTCGATAGTTCCCGGGATCAGTGGTGGCTCCCCCTTTGTGGAGTGGGATAACTGTTGCTGTTCGCCATTCAGTGGGCACAAAGCCTGATGAGAGGACAGTTTGTTTCTGGCAATTGTTGACAGACTGTCAGGATTGTTTAGCAATGTATTGTGAATGTGTTATTTGGCCTGTGTAAGAAGGGGGGGTAGATGTAAATGTTATGGGTCCTTTTCTATCTGACTTTGCATGCTGCTCCAGTTTCTGGTGCTCTGTCAAGCTGTACATGTTTCTAGGGGAAGACTGACAAATGTCCCATACCACAGTCAAGCATCAGATTACAGTGTGAATTGGGCCAGTATATATAGTGGTAGTGTGTGAGTGGGAAACATGCTGATGATTTTTTTCACGCAGTTCATATACTCTACTGTTCATGTGGCTTACCAGTATGTCACTTTGAATGTGGTGAGATTGTTTCTGGGTATGCACTTTCACACTGGTGTCTGTTGGTCAGTGCTGTTACATCCCTGTAATGTCTGATATATTTGCAATTGCATGTGTATTCCCCCAGAGCAAAATTGGGTTAGTGTTGTGTCAGTCTGCCTGTAGTTTAGACAGTACTTGGTGACATACCTAGCAGCTCAGGGTTTAATGCTATGTCCCAATATTTATCAGATGTACTGTTGCCTGGCCTCCATACATGTTTTTCTATGTCTGACACATCAGTGGGATGATGTGAAGATTTATGTCAGTAACTAGTGGGGAGTAATTTGGTTTTGGACTTGGGCTATTCCAGTCTATATATGTTACAACAGACAGGAGGGTGTTACTGCATCAACTGTGTCACCTTATTTTCTCCAGTAGTTGGCATATTTTCCCAGTTTAATGGCTTTACACCCCCTTTGTCAGTCTTGGCCCAGATATGTTGCACTAAGGGGTTCTGAGCATACCTCTCGACTGGCCAGATTGTTTCAGACTGTCCAGGATTATTGCTCATATTTATGTTCTGTTCCACAGAATCATTATTTTCATTTCTGTGGTAAATCACTGTGATGATGTGAGGATTTCTGTCAGCAAATGATGACATACATTTCAGTTTCGGAACTCACATTCTTCCAAACAAATGCTGACACAAACCCTGTTACTGTAGCAACATTCTACATTTATAACTGCAGTGCATACATTATGTCCCAGGTCTTGGCTAATTGTCCCCCCATTTTGACAGGCTTTGTCCAGAATTCTTGCACTAAGAGGTGGAGAGGTATGGTGCTGGGTAAGACTCCACTACATGTTATTAGCATATATATATATATATATATATATATATATATTTATATATATATATATATATATATATATATATATATATATATATACTTACTTCTATATATATATATATATATATATATATATATATATATATATATATATAGATATATATATATATATATATTTATATATATTCCATTTTTGATATTTATACATATATTTATATAACAATATGTATGTATATATTCTGTACGTATTTGTTTTATATTTATAGCTCCATATATCTGATGTATATACTTTTTCATATTTATCTATTACTATACACATTTATATGTGTATATTTATGTATACTAAACATGACTGATTCCACAGTGTTTGTTCCCTACTATTTTATACCTGTACTGAGTGATATATTTGAAAAAGCAGCAGTCATTCTTACAGCTCAGATGGTGTAGTGGTATATTGCTCTGACTATGGTGTACAGGGTCCTGGAGCCAAGCCTTGGCAGGGCTGATAATTTTGTTCCTGAGCAGAACAGTGGCTGATGGAGACAGGGAGATTAAGGCAGTTTTAAGCAGTTGTAAGTGTTATTGGGTGACTTCAACTACCCAAACATTGACTGGGAAAACTACTCAAGCCCAAACACCCTCGCCCAACGGTTCCTTGAATTTATAAACTCTAACGTGATGGAACAACTGGTCACCACTCCCACAAGCGAGAACAACATATTGGACCTGGTCATCACCAACATGGGAACTCTATGTTCCACACCACAGGTAAACCCCTCATTGGTAAGATCAGACCATAAACTAATTTCCCTGGACATCCATATCCCATCCCCACCCCCAGCCAAGGAAATCACTGTAAAGAATTTCTCAAAAGCTAACTTCACACTTCTCATGACTGAGGTGGAATCCTTCAAAGCCCCTGGGCCAGAGGATAATGCAGCCTAATCCGCAGAATCCTTTACAATTGCATTCTATGAGCACCTGCAGGAATGCATGGATCGTGCTATCATAAATAAAACCAAGACTCACTCCTCCAAAAACAGGAGACCTGTCTGCTGGACCCCAGCCATAAATAAACTATACAACAGAAGGAGGAAGCTACTACATGACAGAGCAAAATCCCAAAAAGGGAAGGCATCTCTGATCAGTATTAGCAAAAAACTACGAGCACTCATAAAATCATCAAAGGCCAGTTTCGAAAGAAAAATTGCCCTAGACACTAAAGATAATCACAAGGCCTTCTTTAGTTATGTCAGGAATATGGGTGGAAACTCCCAGATATGCTCTGAATTGTTGCATAACGGTACAAAATATACCAAACCTACAGACATAGCCAACATCCTGGCAGACAGATTCAGTGCTGATTTCTCCCTCCCTTCCCCCTCAAAGGAGCAAATGCCTATCCCACCTGAATGTAACCTCCCTGACATCACAGATGCACAGGTGAAAGCTGCCCTCACCAAAGCAAAAAACACAGCATCTATGGGAATGGACGGTGTCGCAGGCTGTGTCTTACATGAGCTCCAAAAAGAACTGAACCCTCACATTAAGTCACTGTTCAAACTTAGCCTTACTACAGGATATGTACCCAAAGAATGGTGTACAGCTACAACGGACCGTGGGAACTATTGCCCCATAAGCCTGACTAGTCTGGTCTGTAAAGCTATGGAGCGTATTATCATGGAACTCATAAACAAAGATAATGGGAGCCTTCAGACACTGGATCCTACCCAATTTGGCTTTATTAAGGACAGATCTTGCCTCTTAAACCTAGTTGATTTCTTTGAAACAGTTACCAAAGCCATAGATGAGGGAAAGGCAGTCCACACAGCCTACTTGGACCTCGCAAAAGCCTTCAACACAATACCCCACTCGGGCATCATAAATAAGCTTACCAGCTTAAATATCAACCCCTATATCACAAGATGGGTTGCAAACTAGCTCAGGGATAGAATGCACATGGTCAGAATCACAGGTTCCACATCCGAATCCAAACCAGTTACAAGTGGAATCCCACAAGGCTCAGTTCTGGGACCTCTCTTATTTGGTATATACTTCTCTGAGGTTCAGGCTAACATGGGGGGAATATGGCTGACAAAGTTTGCAGATGACTGCAAACTGGGAGCCATAATCAACTCTCCAGCTGACACAAGCATCCTCCAAAAGGGTCTCACAGAGACGGATGCTTGGTGCCAGAACCACGGCCTCAAGCTAAATGCTAATAAGTGTATAGTCATCCCATTTGGGAAAAACAAAGTGCCCACAAACTACCACATAGGTGGTAATCCATTAAGTACGGAAGAAGTAATTAGAGATTTGGGGACCAACGTAGATAATGATCTCTCCTTTGATAATCACATTGCCAAAATGGTTAGAAAGACCTTCTATATAGTCCACCTTATCACGAAAGGGTTCGCATCTAGATCAAGAGAGGTCATTGTGCCCCTCTACTCGTCACTTATCAGGTCCATAATTGAATACAAGGCCCCTTTTGGGATGTACCTTACCCAACACCTGCAGCAACTGAAGAGACCCCAAAAGTACCTCACAAAGAGGATCATGGATTACAAACATATGTCCTATGCAGCTAGACTAAAGAAACTCCTGCTCTACTGAGCTGCTTACCGCCTGCTCAGGCGATCTATGTCTGACGTACAAAGCCATGTCTAACCCAGAATTAATGGACATGCTCCACCTCAAAAAATCCAAAGCCCTTAGAGCTACACGCTCCAGGGACTTAAACCTCAGCACAACAATAAATAGGACATGCTGGAGGGACAGATTCATTTCCCAGAGGCTCCCCTCACTCTGGAATAAAATACCAATTCATGTTAGACATAGCCCCTCACTGACCCTCTTCAAGCAAAATCTGGACGCGTGGATGGGAAATCGCAAATTCACCCCTGGGATCTCTTCTGTGTCCCTGCTCGACAGAGGCATGGTAAACTAATCTTAAACGGTTACCTTCTGTGACCTACTATACAGAGGCACAGTAGGCTAATCTAATAGGGAGGTGAAAGCCAAATACACTTGGGCTAGGCTTATAAATGCGCTAGGGCAGATAGCCTAGTATCTACCTATGAACCTATGAATCTATAAGTGGGTTTGCACAGGTTTGCATGATGGTAAGCGATACCAACACACAGCTAAATGAGAAACTGCTTAATCTGTGTAGGCATTGCTTAGCATAATGCAAACTCACTTACTGCTGCTTACTGCTGCTTACTCCCACTTACCCCTGTGCTAATTTTTTTAAAAGAAAAAAAAAAGGGTGATAGGAAAGTGGTGAAAAAGGGGGCATGCAGAGGGAAAAACAATATGAAAGATAGCTAGGGATGTGCAGGATGGGTGTAGGGAAGGTCCATAGCTGTCCATTTCTGATACAGCAACAGCTGTGCATTTGTATAAAATTTGGAGGTGAATTTGGACACTCACACCTCAGAGAGAGTGGTGAGGACAACAGTAATGTGTTGTTAAGCCAATTAGACAAGATTACCTGTAAACAGTGGACACGTACAAAATGGACAGCTATGTATGAGGTAACATTTTTGGGAGGAACAGATTGCCTTTTTTTTTTTTTTTATAAGGTGAGAGTGGGATGTTGGGGAAGGATAGTGGGTTCATTTGGGGAGGTAAGTTGGGTAGGAAGACAGATAAGACAGTTGACAGGGGTAGTATATGACACATGTGGGGGGTAAATACCTTGGATGGGGAGAGTGGTTTGGAATCAGACACATATGAGCTCCCATATGGTTACAGTGGGACTGAGGTCCCCATGCATGGACAGTCACCACTGCACCTTCACAGCCCCTAAGGTGACTGTGCTGGGGGCTGTGCAGGAGGGGCAGGCTGATCCTCAAGATGTACCAGGCAGCCCTCAAGCTGGCACAGCTGATGACCATACTCTGAATGGAGGATGCCGTGCACCATTCCCCAGACCTGACTGCGGGTGACGGTCTTCTCTCCATGCCTGCTCCAAGGGGGGGGGATGAGCCCCATTCCCTGAGGTGGTTCCACCTGAAGGTGGTGCAGGACCAATGGAAGAGGAAGGCCCGGGTTGGATCACAGATGTGCTGGGGTCGTGTGCCATGGCCAGATGAGGCGGGACAGGTGGATCCACCAGGATCTCCCTTCCCAGATGAGCTATAGTGTTTCAGTTAAAAAAACTATGATGGTTAGTCACGAACAACACATTTCAGGATTAGTTATAACAGCATGCATGGATGTTCCGATTTACCTCATAAAACATAAATGAAATAGTTGCATAGCAAACAGAACACATGCATATATGGAACTACAGTAGGCATTATAACAGCATGCAAGTTACATTAATAGCAACAGGCCACCAATGATAGTATTTGAATAGGGAACATTAAAATTCAAATGGTTCAATATTTGTATAACAGTAGGACACGTCCCAACAGTAGGTTTGGAGATGAACGTACTAATTTAATGTGTATGAAGTACTGGTGCAGATAGGGTTGTGAGAGAGAGAGGTCAATTAACAACTGTCTAGGCTTCAATTTTCAACAACTCTACAGATCATTGCTCTACTCATTACTCTCCATGGCTGACCTCACTGTATATCTACCTATGGCCTGGGGATGGACAGTAGGATTGTTATACACAGTGCACAGGTTAAGCCTTCTTACTGCTAATAGACACATTTCTTTACCTGGCAGACTCGTCGAAGAAATATGTGTTAACACTACCTGACTGTTTCTACACATATTCCTATCTTCACAGTTACATATGTGACACTGACAGGAGTGCCCGGCACTCATGCTTGGGGGATGTGGTACTAACATACTCCACCGAAGTTTCTATCTGTATCCCTGATTATTATCAGCAGTGATCATTAGCCGTGATATCGTGACACTTGAGGGACATGGATCGGAACAAAGTGCTCGGTGTATGTACTTATCTTGCTGTCATTTGCAGCCTTGGAGATAGACAGTGGATATGTTGAACACAGATTGTGTTGGTAAAGCCTTCTTACAGCTGTTACAAACATTTCCTTACGTTGCATACCTGTGGAGGTAATTTATGTTAATACTACCTGACTGTTTATACAAATATTCATATATTCTTGTTTGACAACATGCATTCAGTGTACTACCACTGCCAGGATTTGAACTGTGCCTGTTTGTACAAAAAGGTAGATCACAGCTGTTTTTTATCACAATGAGCTACTGAGAAACTGCTGACTCATGCTTGACTTTTTTCTCCCTAGTACTCTCTGGTTTGCACAATCTGACCTTGTAGTTAGACAAATACCCTAAGTAATGACAACTGTGATGCAATTTTCAGACAACAGATATGTGTTAGGTTTTTAGTAATAGTTGCATGAAACAGTTATTTTCTACCAGAAACACATAACTATGCAGAACTTGTACACATTTATATTCCTACCATGACATGACAAAATAAACACAACAGTCTGGGTTTTTATTTTTATTCAGTGTTACAGGGATCTTTATTCACCTGATGACAGTCCTTTATTCATTGTACACAGTACACAGTTTATCTACTTGTTGTTGACAATCTACTACTTTCTATTTCTTTACCCTGAATAATGCAAGCTAGATATTTACTCACCAGCCTCCCGGTGCAGCCTTAACAACCTGCTGGCATGTGTGTCGATATTTGCAGCCCTCTCATCAGCAGCTGTACAGGAGATAAATAAACATTTATGCATACCTATTGATTACATACTCAGGCTAGACATTGCAGAACACTACTTGATACTGATACTTACACACTTCAGGGACATTCTGTGCCTGTGCATTTTGGATCCACTGGTCCAAGAGATCCCTCTTCCTACACTTCAGGTCAGTGTAATGGTGTTGGACCTGCTCAACAGTGCAAGGGATACCAGTAGCACTGGTGAGGTCATGTGCGATGGGGTCCCACACCTCTGCTTTGTATTGGGAGACCTGGTACTAGTCCTGCAGCAGTCTCCTTTTATGGTCCTTTACAAGGAGTCCAACCATGACCCTTGACTCTTGAATGCCTCAACGCTGCCCCCGAAAGTGCACACCCTCACCAACGCCAGCCACAGTGCCTGCAGTGATCAGCTACAACTGGTTATGTGCTGTATTCCAACCTGCGAGGTTTAAATAGGGCTGATTTCCCACCCTTTGCCATGATTGGAAGATTTTGAATATGGTGAGCTAAGCTAAGTGACAGGCAAACCCGCTTAGCAAAGATAAGCATTGCTTAAACGGGTACATGCTAAGCACTGCTTACCAGTGAGCAAATCCGCTTAGCTATGATAATTATTGCTAAACATTCAAATTTAAGCAATGCTTACAGCATAGCTGAGCACTATTTAGCATTGTTCAGCTTTCATTTTATGTTAATACTACCTGACTGTTTATACAAATATTCATATATTCTTGTTTGACAACATGCATTCAGTGTACTACCACTGCCAGGATTTGAACTGTGCCTGTTTGTACAAAAAGGTAGACCACAGCTGTTGTTTATCACAATGAGCTACTGAGAAACTGCTGACTCATGTTTGACTTTTTTCTCCCTAGTACTCTCTGGTTTGCACAATCTGGCCTTGTAGTTAGACAAATACCCTAAGTAATGACAACTGTAATGCAATTTTCAGACAACAGATATGTGTTAGGTTTTTAGTAATTGTTGCATGAAACAGTTATTTTCTACCAGAAATACATAACTATGCAGAACTTGTACACATTTATATTCCTACCATGACATGACAAAGTAAACACAACAGTCTGGGTTTTTATTTTTATTCAGTGTTACAGAGATCTTTATTCACCTGATGAAAGTCCTTTATTCAGTGTACACAGTACACAGTTTACCTAGTAGTTGTTGACAATCTACTACTTTCTATTTCTTTACCCTGAATAATGCAAGCTAGATATTTACTCACCAGCCTCCCGGTGCAGCCTTAACAACCTGCTGGCATGTGTGTCAATATTTTCAGCCCTCTCATCTGCAGCTGTACAGGAGATAAATAAACATTTATGCATACCTATTGATTACATACTCAGGCTAGACTTTGCAGAACACTACTTGATACTGATACTTACACACTTCAGGGACATTCTGTGCCTCTGCATTTTGGATCCACTGATCCAAGAGATCCCTCTTCCTACGCTTCAGGTCAGTGTAATGGTGTTGGACCTGCTCAACAGTGCAAGGGATACCAGTAGCACTGGTGAGGTCATGTGCGATGGGGTCCCACGCCTCTGCTTTGTATTGGGAGACCTGGTACTAGTCCTGCAGCAGTCTCCTTTTATGGTCTTTTACAAGGAGTCCAACCATGACCCTGGACTCTTGAATGCCTCAACGCTGCCCCCGAAAGTGCACACCCTCACCAATGCCAGCCACAGTGCCTGCAGTGATCAGCTACAACTGGTTATGTGCTGTATTCCAACCTGTGAGGTTTAAATAGGGCTGATTTCCCACCCTTTGCCATGATTGGACGGTTTTGAATATGGTGAGCTAAGCTATGTGACAGGCAAACCTGCTTAGCACAGATAAGCATTGCTTAAATGGGTACATGCTAAGCACTGCTTACCAGTGTGCAAATCCACTCAGCTATGATAATTATTGCTAAACATTCAAATTTAAGCAATGCTTACAGCATAGCTGAGCACTATTTAGCATTGTTCAGCTTTCATTTTATGGATTATCAGGATTGTGGGGCTGATTCCTTCTTAATGACATCTTATGATATGTATATTTACCTTCCATAACACCCCCCTATGTGCTTTCATTACATTATATTATTTTGTGGCTATACCTTATGAGACACTTGTGTTTATATATGGGGTTTCACATCTGTACTACACTGACACCTCACATTTGGACCTGCTACACTACTCTGGTTAACAAATATATATTATTCACTACCTAGTTATAAAAAAAGATGTTAGTGCTGTTTTCACATATAAAAATGAATAAACTACATTGGGGCTCGAATTGAAAATGACTGCATGCTAGGTGAAAGCTCTACCAACTACGCTATTTCACTTCAGCTATTTTGGCTGTATGTTTCTATTTAGCTCCTTCAGATGTTTAAGCTATACACAGCTGCACGATGTGCACACCCACTCAGCTACGCTTAAACATTTGTGGGGACGAGAAAAAAATAATTATTCGTTTAATTTTTCTTAGATTAGGGATGTGCACATAGCTAACAGTCATACCTCTCCACCTCTTACAGCATAAAATCTGGACAAATAGATATAAACAACTCTGATTCAAAACAGTACCAAAACAGCAAAATCTTCAGAAGTCAGGAATCGAAAAACAGGAACCAAAGTCAGATCCAAAAGCAAACTTTTTATTCTCCAGCGCCTCGGTGTAACCACCTTTCAATGCTTAATTTGCTTCAGCTACATAGCGTGCGTGTTTTACAACATGTTTTTAGCAGATGAATTTAGTAGTGTTCAAATATTTTTATAAATAACATCTACATACATTTGATTTATATTATACATCATTTAATTTGTAAATGAAGTTTCTGTCCAACATGTTTAGTATGTCTTTAAATTTTAAACTGTAATGCAAAATTTTTGGCGCCAAATTGAAGTATATAAGCGAAATACAGAGAAAAAAATGGTGGTTCTGATGAAATCTGCGTTTGACAGATGAAAGCGCTTAACCATTGATCATTATATCTGCTTCAACTTTTTGTATTATTGTACTATCAAGGAATTGTTCATTAAATTGTGAAAGTGTGACCTGTTCCAGCTGGGATATCATTTGTGCCATTCTGTACCGTTAGTAAAATTAAGTTGTTGTCATTTTTGGATTACTCGTTCAGTTGAATATTATAAATGTTCATTCCATGTGAGGATAAATATATGCTGGATATATATTTGATTAGGTGTTGGCATTACTTTTGATAAAGTATATATAAGTTAGAGTGTGTTGGGGCAAAGCCATCTGCAAAAAATGTCTTGTTTCTTTATGGCTTAAGGGCTCCCTCATTCCCTCCAGTGCACCTCTTTTGAGTGAGTACCTTTAACTCCCAGTGGGTGTGGCTTCAGCCTTTATTATCACCTTACAGTTCTAACAAATAATCATTGACAGAGGTCATATATAAATACAGTTGTGTTTGCCATCATATATGCTTCAAGATAAAATATTCTGATACCTTGTATATAGCATGGTTTTGGAAATATTAATGTAAATATGAAGAAGCAATATTTGACGCATAGAGGCACAGTAGAAGTTAACTGCAGAAACACCTGGAGACGTCACTCGGCTGTAATGAGTTAAGTACCAGGTTGTAGTAGTTTTAGGTTGTATTATGATGTTTAGAGTTATTTGTACTTTACTTTGTTATGTTTTAACTTTAATATGGCATTTAATATTATTTGTTCATGAGCACATTGCTGTTTACTTTGAGGTTTAATGTGTTATAGATGTATTTTTATGGTTTTCAATTTTTAATGCAGTTTGTAGTATTACAATGAATGCTTTTCAGTCATCATAGCATTCACACAAGCCAAATTCTCATGCAGTGCAGCATTCACTCAAACTGAATTCCTATTCAGTGTAGCACTTATATACTCTCAACAAAACTATCCATAAACAAAATAGCATCCTCCAAAATAAGTAAATACCTGGACTTGGACTGTACACTTACTGTTCAACATGTATATACTGCTCCTGATGCATATTGCCAGTCACTACTTAGGAATGCAAGGAGGTGTCCTGCTATGCAGCATATATTCCTCCTTTACATAGTGGAGCCTAGTTCATCATGCTAACAGCTGCCCAGATGTGAAGTGAGCTGTGACACATGTAACTCACACAGCATATTACTCAACCTAGATTTCCTGTTGTGGCACTAAATACCTCAGTGAACTAGTGGTCATGTCAATTGTGGCACAGATGATATGGAAGATATCACAATAGAGCCATGTCTTTCTGCAAGGTAGAATATCAAACTTGGGGAAAATATGTGAATGAACATTTGAATAGCTTGTACAAATATGGTCAAAATTCCTACATAGACATCTATATATGTTCTTCATGGCCACTGCACATGCAAGATATGCAGTCCTGCATAAAGCACAATAACATGGACCATTGTCATAGTGCAAGAATATGACATGCTGATGTGGAAATGCAGCATACAGGAAATACACCTACATGCTATGTAGTCCTGCACAGTAAAATGTATCATAAGCATTAATGAAGCACATGATATTCTGGAAAGGAAAGTAAGCATTAGGGATATTGTTGATGTAAGATATGGATTTCTTCAACATGCCAAACAACATGACTCTATGTCAGAGTGCAAGTAAATGACACATTGACAAAAACAAATAATAAAGGCATGTGGCATACTGTTAAAGAAGACAACAAGCTGTACACTACATATATGGAGTCATCCATCCTGCTCAGTGCAAAATAACATGGTACATGTGACATGCAGACAAGGACATACAGCAGCGATAATAATGCACAGGCAAGCTACATAGTCTTGATGCAAAATAACATGGATCATTATCAGAATGTAGGCATGGTATATGCTGTCAATGGCATACAGCATGCAAGACAGTACAAATGCAGACTATGCAGCCCTGCATACCAACAATAAAATGGATCATTGTCATAGTGCAGTGATCTAACATTATGACAATATACATAACACAGGATAGTATGTCTGCTGGCTATGCAGACCATATGGTGATCATGCAACATGCTGACAATGATATGTGGCATGCAGCAAACTTCAAACGTAGGTTATGCAGTTCAAAGTACTTGCTGGGTCATAGCCATAGAGCCAGACCATGACATGCAAAAAAGGATAATAATTTAAAACATTACAATTTGGTTCATAGAGGCCTGCAAAGTGTGAAATAAAATCTAGGCTCAAGATAAAACATTTTGTTGTATTTTGTTTATATTTGTTGACTTGGTTGTGCACAGATCATTATTGGTCAATTTCTGGCACAGCCTGGTTGAAAATATTTGCAAAAAATACAATACATGTAAAAAGTTATTAAAGCATTTAAGTAGTCTTGAAATTAAATATGATAATATTTACAACATAAAACCAATGAAAGTACAATCAATAAGAAAATATTTACAATATTTACAAAACAGTTAGCAAGTTATTGGAAAGTTATGCAGATGGAGAAAAGCAAGGTCTGATAAAGGAATAAGGATATAGTGGAGGTAAGGAAACCTGGCCAATGACATCATAGCACATGTAGTACATGCAAGACATATCATACATAGCATAGTCATAGTACAGACCTATGACATGTTGGCAGAGACATGCAAGATAATGTTTAAAAAAATTATGGAGTTCTGAATGGCACAAAGTAACAGATGCTCTAGTCATATTACAGCAAGTTACAATCTGAGGGGGACATTTGGCACTTGGAGTTCTACATGTGCAGGCATTTTAGCCCCATACCATGCAGAATAACAGGACTTTTGGTCAGAGTGCAACCATTTGACATGATGACCAGTACATGGCAAGAAAGACACTGCACATGTGGGATTTTCAGTCCTAAACCATGTAAAATAACCTGAGTCATGGGCAAGGTCATGCATGTGACAGGATGATCAGTGCTTGGCAAGATGGACACTAGACATGCAGGCTTTTTCAATCAGGAACTGTGTAAAATAACATGACTCATGGCCAGGGTGAATGCCAGTACATGTGGTATGCAAAACACTGCAAATGCAGTCAATTCAGTCATCCACAGTGCAAAATAACATGGATTGCAGTCATTATTGTTATTTGTTAAATTGTTACCAAGACCAAGTCAGATATCATAAGCCTGTTAAGGATTATGGCCAGATAAGAGTTTTATTATTTTTTTGTTCAGATAAGTCATGTTTCCTGTAACCTCTCATGTTTAGTCTTTAAGGAGACCACTTAGCACAGGATATAGGAAGTAGAATTAAACAAAGAACCAAATGGAACAAGGAAAAAAAAAACTGTTCTGTGGGCAGATGTACATTTCTACTTTACCTACTCTGAGAGGTAGGCTTGTTTAAAGTGATAGAGGCAAATGGGTTTTCAAATTTGATAAAACTGTACTGAGTACTAGAAAAAAAGTCCCACATAGCAGTGTAGATTCACTTCAACTAAAAACAGCACAGAGTTTCACTGTCACTGTCATCCAGTATGAACCTGGGGTGCACAATCATTACTGCTCTTCTCTTGGGGTGCACAATCATTACTGCTCTTCTCTTGTGGTGCACAATCATTACTGCTCTTCTCTTGGGGTGCGCAATCATTACTGCTCTTCTCTTGGGGTGCGCAATTATTACTGCTCTTCTCTTGAGGTGCGCAATCATTACTGCTCTTCTTTGCATAAACTTAGAATAAGTGCAGAAGCTGACAACATAATTAATGCAGCTAAATACTAATTATCATGGAAAGTATTTGAGGTGCCTGCACAGATGTGAAAAGTACTGGCAATTAGGAAGTGATGCTGCTTTGGGTAATGTTTTATTCGAATACATTCTCCTCCCAGGTTGCTAAGTCTTCACTTTCACCCATTACATAGGAACATACTAGGCAAGCAATCACTGAGTCCATAACATGCTTAACTATTTGCATGTTTAGGCAAACCCTTTTCAAGCACTTAATAGTGCTCACCTCCCAAATTGAGCAGGGCTGTATATGATAGCCCAGGGGTAAATTTGTGTCTAACCATCCAGTCATCAATACTAGCCTGAAAGGTAATCAAAGAAGTACTTTGTTTGATCTGAAGTAATAACTTATCCTGTAGGCTAGAAATACATTGAGTCAGGAACTTATCTCTACAATGATTCTTTTTTATTTATTTTGTTGCTGGTAGATTTAGGTTGTTAGTGTGGATATTTTTAGAACCATTGGTTTTGCAAAGAAATAGGTCATCAAATGCAACTGGATCTTTCGTGGCTAAAAAAGCGAGACACAGTTCACATTGCAGCAACCTGCAGGCTATTGAGTATAGGGATAGTTGTGCTAACCTATTGGGATTTGTTGAAAGATTCAAGACCTTTAATTTTCTTGCTTAGATATCTTTGGGGTCTTTCTAGTTGAGCAATATTGTTGGATATGTACAGTCCAGTGAGGGAACTGTGTCTAATGATGGGTCTGATAAGGGAAGAGTATAGTGGTAGAATAAATTCTTTGAATTTTGAAGACATTCCTTTGGAAATCAACTGAACTGGATGCATGAATTCTTGGCTATGGTGGTGGAAACATGATGATTGAATGAGAGATCATTTTCCACATAAGTACATAGGGATGGCATCTGCTTGAACTGGAGTACTATTTATAACAAATGAGGTGAGACCAGCTTTTCTAATAAATACTACTATGCTGCACTTTTTTCATTTAGTTTGAGACTGTTTTTAATGCACCATGTGTGTGCATGTTCCAGTCTTTGCCGGAGCTGCTTTGCACTAGTGGATGACAGGATAACAGTGCCCAGTTTGTAGTCATCAGAAAACTTGGTCAACAGCATTCCTTGTATATTTGCTTGGATGTCTGCAAAATAAATGCCAAACAGGAGAGGGCCTGGAAATAATCACTGTGACACACCACTGCTTACTGTTTTGCATTCAGAAAGGGAACCAGCAACTTTCACAACATGGGATCTATTGGATAGCCAAATTGCAATCCAATGGATGACATAGAGATTTACATTAAGCTAGTATAATTTTTGCAAAAATACCAGCATGGAGGATAGTGTCAAAAGCCTTGGCCAGATCAAGATAAGCAGTGTGCACTGAATGACCTCTGTCTACTGCCCCTGTAACCTTTTTATAGAAGCTTACTAGTTTCAGGAGACAAGACCTGCCCTTTCTCTAAACATTAGCTCAATGAATTGCACTTCATGTAACATAATTTCCTTCGTAGAGGACATTCGAGCCGCTCGTATACACTGACCCTTAAATATGTTTTTAAACACGTGTTTGGGGTGATTACTACTGAACTCCAAATAATCGTTCGAAAACGTATCTTTTCTGTGTATACGAGATATAAAACCATGGTCTCCGTGTTCTATATATGTGTCCAAGTAAGAAATGCCTTTTTCACTGTAGTTAAATGTGAATTTTAAAAAATCTGTAGTGTGGTTGAGGTACTCAATGAACTTTTCTATTAGATCAACAGGGCCATCCCATAACAAAAATAAATCATCCAAAAATCTCGTGTAGAACTTAACATAGTTAAAGTATTCACAGTTAAATACATGTCCAGTCTCCCATTCCAACATAACCAAATTCGCAAATATGGGGGCACATGAAGCCTGTGGTTTGTTTGAAAAATTCATTTTCGTAGTATATATAGTTGTGGTCCAGAACTAATAACATCATGTCAGTAATGAGATTTGTCCTATCCCATTCGAAATTAGAATATTTTCTTAGACTGTTACAAAAATATTCAAGTCCAACCTCTTTCGGAATACTTGAAAAAAGATCTATCACATCTATAGTAACAAAAATAAATCACTTGTTCCAAATTTGGGGTGTGAGTGAACTCAAAAATACCCAAGAATCTTTGATCAAGTGTGGTACATTGTTGTAAACTGGCTTGACCCAACTATCTATTGCTACTCCTATGGGAAAGGTTTTGGATTTGCTTCCAGATATAATAGGTCTAAATGGAGGATTCTGTAAATTTTTATGTATTTTAGGGATACCTACAATGGAAGCTAAAGTAGGATATCCAACTGTCAGAAACTGATACGTCTCTTCAGTTATTCTATGATCAATGTAATATTCTTCTAAGGCAAGATCTATACGTTTATATCCAATGTTTATTTCATTAAGAGAAATAGCAATATATTTGCCAGATTCGTATAAAATATCATATATTTCTTTAATGTAGTCAAATTTGTTAAAAATGACTATACCCCCCCCTTTGTTGGGTTTCATGATGCTCACTTGATGGTTGTTGATCAAATTGTCCAAACATGCTCGCTCACCTATATTTAGATTGTCATTCCTTTCCTTACTTTTCTTCTTTTTAATTCTATTTCTTCTGTAAAAACTGTAAATGTCTTGACTGACAATTTTTTCAAAACTTCCTATAACCGGGTTGCTGATAGGTATGTAGGTACTCTTCTTCTTGAGAATATAGCTGTTCCTTGCATTCATTATGTCACTAGAGTTTTTGTCAATTTCGTTATTCTCAAACTGGCTAGCTAAATTCAATCTACGACAAAATAATTTTATGTTCAGTGATGGTATCAACTAAATTGAATTCCATGGTAGGTATAAACTTCATCCCCTTGGAAAATAATTTGTAAAAATCTTCGGGTATGTCAAAATTGGTGTAATGAAAAACTTTAAAGCCCTTGTATGTGGAAATAATGTTGTTTTTCTTACACCCCAATGGATCCAAGTCCTCACTTTCCACCTCAATCTGTTCATTTTCTACTCTGAATTCTAACTGTCTTTCTTCAACAATAGTTTCTAACTGTTTGTGATCCCTTGTAATATTTTCCTGATCATTGTGAATGTCCTGAATGGAAGTTGTTTTGTAAATTGTTTCGTGATCAAGGTCATCTTGAACTGTTATCTCTTTTTTCTGTCCCATGCTGTACCTGAGTTTTTTGATGGGGGAATAACTCTATCTGTATAAAAATTCAACTCTCTTTCACTAACACCTTCTTCAAATCTATGGTGTCCACCCTTTTCTCTTTCTTTTTCTTGCCTAGCCTTCGGCCAAATATATGCTCTGTGATGAGAATATTGGTCCATATCTCTAACAATTTTCCTCCATTTTCTATTGTGAATATCACATGCCTTCTGATCAGCTTGTGTGTATTGCTTCTCGTATAACGCAATCCATTGAGTGAACAATTCATCAGTCACAATATCCTGATTAAGTATTTCAACATCATGAATCAATAATATAATCTTTTCATCATTTTTCTTAATTAATAATTCCATATAATCATAGCCAAAACTATCAAATAATAAATTGAATTCATTCATAGTAGCTGAATTTAAATCAACCCCTAAAGGTAATTTAAAAAATCTAATACCCTTTGGTACAATTTTCAAGTTAATACATTTAGTAAAATATGCATTTTCTATTTTTAAATTCTTTATAGATAGTAACTTTTTGCCCAATAAATACATTTTGTCCTTGATAATTCCTGAAGCATCTTTTTTATAATGATCAACCACACTATCAATTCTCTTAATTTCATCTAACTTGTCATATTTCATAAAATCATAATTGTCCTTTAAAAAACACTCCAAATGTTCACTGACAGTAGCACCCATATGTTTACTTTTGCTAGTATAATTGTCAGTCTGTTTATTCTTAATGTTACTGCACCCATGTCCATTGTGGGTAGTAAAATGTTTAGTAATCAAATCAGTACCTTTTAAATTGTCAGAAGTTGTTTTCGAAACCCCAGCGTACGTTTTGATAGTCATAGGGTGCTTGGGTCTCGCTCCAATCCTTTCCGCTTCGCTGTGTGCATGAAATATGCTAAAATCAAAGGTGAACTCGTTAGAAGAGTTCTTACTGGTATTCCTACAATGACTCGAACATTGTCCCCTAAGGATCGATTTGAGGGCAGTTTGTCTTCTAATATGTGCTGCCTTTGACCATTCGGTATTTCGCAAGGTGAGCTTGTGTTAATCCTTGCATATGTCCCCACACTCGTGGCAGAAACAGTTTCCAAAACTGCCGGTATTTCCGGCTGTTCATCACAAGCTTTCACCGCATCAGTATTGTGAAAGGCAGATAAGGAGCATTTAATCAGATCCGCCAGTCAAGACATCTCCTCTTTGAGTTCAATGATCTCCCTTTGTAGTTTGTTCAGTTCACCCCTGTCCAATACAGCCTGAGGACTGTCGTTCGAACCCTCCATGCCAACACTAACGAGTAATCCAAAAATGACAACAACATAATTTTACTAATGGTACAGGACGGCACAAACAATATCCCAGCTGGAACAGGTCACACTTTCACAATTTAATGAACAATTCCTTGATAGTACAATAATACAAAAAGTTGAAGCAGATACAATGATCAATGGTTAAGCGCTTTCATCTGTCAAATGCAGATTTCATCAGAACCACCATTTTTTTCTCTGTATTTCGCTTATATACTTCAATTTGGCGCCAAAAATTTTGCATTACAGTTTAAAATTTAAAGACATACTAAACATGTTGGACAGAAACTTCATTACATTACAGGCAATAAAAGCAATGATTTTATGGGATTTACATAGTTTGCCACTCAGTATTCCTTGTAAATACATCTCCCCGTCTCTATATCTCTATAGCCAGCATTGACTTCAAATGCCTTATTTTAATTTCATTACAAATGCATTCTAGTGCATTTCAGTAGAGATAGGGCAAAATACAATGAAAATCAAGGAGAATCTATTAAACTCTACACAGCTGAGTGGTATGATTACCAGCTATATAATAGTCACACCTGTTAACTGTGGTAAGCAGCATCAAAACAAATCAGTATTTTGTATATTTTTTTTACAATATGGTTTCTTGGAAGTCTTATGTTCATTCCTCTCAGTTCTGCCCATTTTTCAAATGTTCTGATATTTACAATTCAACATATGTTTCTCTTTCATAGGTGTCTTCTGCTTTAGCAGTAATCCATGACTGTGTGTGGGTATATCAGGATTTATCCATGTTTGGTTTGGTTTGATCATGAGGGCAAAGCCCAAGTGATTAAACAAAGTCATCTATGGGTAAATCATGGTATACCCACAAACAGGAGTGGATTATTGCTATTATTAAATAACATTACTGAAGTGAGAAATTGCTTACCTTTCTTAAATGATGTGACTGTCTAAGAGGACCATAGTGTTATTCTGTCTTTCACAGTGAAAACTGATGAATTGTGCATGTATATGGCATCTGTGTTGGCATGCTTACGCAGTACATCAGTTCAGTGCAGAAGCAGGGTTCTCTCTTTATTGCTTGTCCTTCTCTTGCTCTCTCTCTCTCTCTTTCTCTCTCTCCCTCTCTCTGCCTCTTGTTTAAAGATAGACATTTGTATAAAAAAAAAAAAAATATATGAGAAAGGAAGAAAAACAGGAGGAAAATTGGAGACATAATGCAAGTCTCTCGACAGTTAACATGTATGACTATCATACAGCTGGTAATCATACCACTCAAGCTGTGTAGAGTTTAATAGATTCTCCTTGATTTTCATTGTATTTTGCCCTATCTCTACTGAAATACGCTAGAATGCATTTGTTAATATGAAGTCTGGCTGCTCAAGAAGATGTCAGTTGACGGACTTTTTTATTTCTGCTTGATTTATCAAGTTTCTTGTTGTCAAATCAGTGTACTTGTTTTGGAATACTAATTTTCATTTATTGTATAATACCAGTTCTTCCACATTCGTCCAAATCATAAGCTGTAGAAATTTAGATATGAGTCATTCCATAATGGTCTGGAGTTGAATACCCAGTTCATTTGTTTTCTTTTGGTGTGTTATTATCCTTGCATGTGTTTTAGGTAAAGATTGCACAGTTACATTGCATACAACATGCTGAGTTTATAACTAATTTACTCGGCAACTATATTGACTCAGTGACCTCTCCACTGTTGCAACATATTATGGTTGCCCATAGCTTTATGGTAAACATATGTCAGATTTTAGCAATGCCAAGCATCTGAAAACACCTTTCTCTGTGACGCTTACATCACCAGACTATATGCAATGTACCTGTTCTGTATCATCCATATGTACATCCTATGCCATATGCACTTGATAACAAGTACACATTATACAGGAATTGGTGTTTGCAGTAATGGACCTATGCAAAATGATTCACCAACACAAAGTGCAGGACATGATCTCACAGTACCTCTAAATTTGTTATAAGGGGTCTGTTGTACATGAGCCATTGATGGTCGCATCCCTGATCTAGGTGCAGCTGTGGACAGCAGTGAAGTACTGAATGAGGTAATATGGCTGTGTGATATTAGTCACTGTTTTGCCCAGTTTGCAGTTATCAGAAGTGGTGCTGGTAGAATCTCATATGGCATAGCTGTACCCATCATGTGACTATGTTGCTTCTACTGGTGAGTATTACAAGCTACTGTTTTTTCTGTGGAAGCATTATAATTGTTTATAGTATACAATAAATAAAAAATTAGATTACTTTTTCATACATATTCCTGTGATTCATAAAAAACAGTCCAAATGATCCTATAGTATTCAGCCTGTTCTGATATTTATCTCAAGCCAATGTCCTTGCAATGTGCAGGCAAGCATACTTATTCCAAAAGAGTAAAAGTAAAAAATGCATGTTGTGGCATTTACTACTACTACTGATCATTTTAGAGTTCTTCTGGTCTACTGATTTTTACTGTATTGCATCAGTGATGTGAATGCTCTCTTGAAGAATGAGGTTTTCCTCCTGAAGTTGTTATGAATAATAACATCTCACATTGGAATGTAACTCATTCCCTTGATTACTTATTGTTCCACTGCCTGCTTTTTTCATGAGAAGACTGACTAGCACAAATGTGTGGCTTGTGCTGTTCACAGTCAAGTCAGAAAAGTAAATTAATGAAACTGGCTTTCTTTACATGTGAAAATTGCTTAGCAATGCATGCATAATGTAGAAAAATGAAAAATAATACCTTCAAGTGTGTGTGTGTGTGTGTGTGTGTGTGTGTGTGTGTGTGTGTGTGTGTGTGTGTGTGTGAGCGTGCGCGTGTGTGTATGTGAAGAGAGAATATATCACCCATTAATATTATAAGAAAAGTTGTTTGTCAGTCTGACCACCTTTATATATACAGGTTGTTTAGCCATGACACTTTGCCTACAAATATGCCAAAGACAGGCGAACAAGTAAATTCAGATGTGACATTCTCCTTATAATGTGCAATCCCTAACAACCATTGCTTAAAAACATTTATTTTTACTCAACCTAAAGTAAGGAACGTTCTAGTCTGTTATAGAAATACTGTTTCTATATATTAGGGGGAGAGGTGGAAAGACAAATTAGAGGTCTTCATGTTGTCTAGGGTTAAAGATGGGTGCAGGTTTGATTGTTAGCATTACTGTATTCATCAGAGATCTGAAACAGAAACTAATTAAGGTCCTCAGACCAAGCACACACACACACACACACACACACACACACACACACACACACACACACACACACACACTATAACAAAGACAGTAGAAGCAAAAAGCTATTTCCTTTGCCTGAATATAAAGAGTGCGTCAAGTGCAGATTTTGCATATATTTTTTGATGCATAAGAATGAAAACTCTATACCCAGTCAGTTACCAGTACTTTATTATGGTTCTGATGTGGATTTATTTCAGATAGCAGTACAAATTTTTGCCAAATGTTGGGAACGTAACACAATAATGTTTCAAATACACTCATAAGTCAACAGCAAAGCTGGCATTCCACCATACATTACCTGATAAAGCATCAGTTCCCTGTCAAAACTCAAATGCAAAATGAGGAGAAAAAATACAAGCAAAGCAGTCTGAAGGAAGCACTGGATGAAAAATACTATGGTAAACTGCTTAAACCAAGAGCAGTCATAAGAATAATTACATCTAAGCAAAGGAAACAGTGCACTTAATTATTAAGACCCATTTCGATGTTTTAAACATTTTCCATGGAAACAAAACTTCATATCAAGAGTGCTGATAAATATTTCATCATGGCTGATTGCATCTTGAGGGACTCTGAATACATTAGCACTCTGGCACATGGATTATAGAACAGCATAAGTGACTTTACAAATATTATGCAGTAATATAACTACCTCCTAAGACTGAAATGCTGTTGGACATTGTCAATATCATTAATGTATGAGACAGAGCTAGTGTTTGTCCCCTTCTCTTCTTCAGCCTAGTTAACCCTCCTTAGTTCTCCCAATCTGTTTTGAAATAAATAAATGAATAAATAAATTCTGGCTGCAGCCACAAGCTAAAGCTAGTTCTGCCATGTATATACACCTTTTCTATATAGTATAATAGTCCCTGTCATGAGACAACCCAACAGCTCATCTCCAGATTATTTAATTGGTGGGATTATCAGAAACTTACTCTGCTAAACAGTTCATGGTGAAAACATGACGTTGTTAATCCATCATGATAAAACGAAAAAAAAAATCTGGTAATGCAGGGTTGGTGATACAACTAAAATTGCTTTATAAAGCAAAGGTACAAACATTCCTGCGTTCTTAATTATTCTTCTGGTCTACATAGCAGAACTACACTCAAACCAGTATAGGAAAGCAAACATCACATAACCTGATATAAAGAAATGTATTAAATACCTGAGTGAATAACACAAACTATACTTCTATTCAGAGTTTTATATTTAAAGATGCTCATGTACATTCAGTAATAACAATCCATTATGTCCAGCTGTTACTCAATGATATTTCATTTCTGCTTCCTGCTTTTCTAACTGCTGTGTCTCCATGCTGAAGGCACTGCACCACTCGCACAGCTAATAAAATAGCAATATGATACCCTGTAAAATAGCTTTTACATTCCAATGTTATACTACATAACAGTTCAGATATTGTATATGTCAATATATTTAATAAACCATATATATATATATATATATATATATATATATATATATATATATATATATATATATATATGTGGTAGATTACTTCAACTTTCTTTAAAGTCAGTATCTGTTTTTTCTACACTTTTGTTGACAAGACAAATAGTCAACAACAGTCGTAGATCACTACATTACCACGGTTGGATAATATTCCCTTTTTCCCTTGTTTTGTATGATCTCAGATTTAGAATATATAATTAACATTGAATATTGGAGGTGCAGTGGAGGGCTCGCCCCCTGCAAAATAGATTGTTTTATTATTGTATGCGGTAATGTGCTGGGTCATGTGTGATGTTTTGTTTTAGCTCTTTCGTGTCTATATCAACAACATCAGCAAATGTGTGTGTGTGTGTGTGTGTGTGTGTGTGTGTGTGTGTGTGTGTGTGTGTGTGTGTGTGTGTGTGTGTGTCTGTATGTATATTTCTATCTATCTATCTATCTATCTATCTATCTATCTATCTATCTATCTATCTATCCAGATAGATAGATGACATAGATATAGCAATATATATAAGATATATACTGGATGTCAGGGCACTTGCCATCCGATGCAGTGTCCTACACTCATATATATATATATATATATATATATATATATATATATATATATATATATATATATATATATTAATATATGTGTGTGTATAGGGTCTATATTCCGATATTAGACCACATTGTTTTTGGAGGGGGGAAAGCCAGCTACATCCCTCACACTCCCTACTACTTATTTATTTAAACATTGAGATCACACAATCCCCAGGGAAAGTGCATATTCCCCTCTTTTGTTGTGTTCTGTTGAAAAAAATATGCATTGACAAAACAGTAACAGAGACTGATACTCTCTTTTATATATATATATATATATATATATATTTATATATATATATATATATATATACAGAGAGAGAGAAATATGTATATATATATATATATATATATATATATATATATATATATATATATATATATATATATATATATATATATATATATATATATATATATATATATATATATATATATATATATATATATATATACATATATGTGTGCGTGTGTGTGTGTGTGTGTATATATATATATATATATATATATATATATATATATAAATATAATTTTTTTATTTTTTTTTTATTTTACATTTGTTGACCAGGATAGTTCGACTGGATACATGTCCATTTTCAGTGGAGGCCTGGGGAGAAAAGCTCCAAGGTAAACAGATACAATAAAAATCATTACAAAATAAAATCACCAGGTAAACAGAATAGAAAGGATAAAGACATATTTATAAAGTATACATAGACAATCATGAATGGTCAAGCTCAGAGGTTAAAAGTTACCCCTGTTTACAGACAGGGGAAAAATAGACAGTAACTAGATTACTAGCTTATTCAACATTCTTAATTAGAGTTACCCAGGCTTATTACAGTGGCAAAGCCAGTTTAGTGCCAGGTGGTGTTGTTTAAGTTTGGTTTTAAACTGGCCAATGGAGGAGAGCATAGTGATGTCAGCTGGAAGTAAGTTCCAGACGCTACCTGCAGAGTTTGCAAATAGGGCATCACCAGCTGCATTGTTAATTTTGATGGTTTGACTTACTAGTTTATTTGAGGATCGAAGCTCGGATTGTTATGGTGGGTGATTATGTTTCTAAGAGCTGGTGTATGATCTGGGTTATAGAGAATTTTATTGGCCATAATCAGAAGGTTGTATTGGATTACATTGGGTAGTTCTAGATACTCAAGCTGTTTGAGGTTGATACAGTGGTGTGTTCTAAAAGGCAGGCCAGTGGCAAATCTGGCAATGTAATTAAAACAGGTAGACAGTCTGTTGAGTACAGACTTGTTTAGATTGGAGAGAAGGGGGGAAGCGTATAGCAGTGTAGAAAGTAGGTGAGAGCGAGCTATAGCAATCTTAGCTGGGAGGGTTAGGAAGGATTTTATTATATACAGTGACCCAAGTTTTTTATTGATGGTCTTGATAGTTTGATTGACTTGTAGGTCAAATTTTAGGTTGTTGTCAATGATGACACCTAGTAGTTTTGTAGAGGGGCCATGGGAGATTATTGTGCCATCTTTTGCATTTATGGTGAAGTTAAAAGCACTAGACCTTTGTGTTGGTGAGAATAGTAACATTTTAGTTTTTTTGGGGTTTAATAACAATCGATGATCAGAGAGCCAGTTTTCCATAGTATTAAATGTGGACTGGGTAGCAGACCTTGAGTCTGAGGGAGATGTAGCTGAGCAAACCAGGGTGGAGTCATCGGCATATTGAATACAGGTGACATTTGGGATGGCAGAATGTAGGTCATTAATAAAGATGGAAAACAGTAGGGGCCCTAGTATGGGGCCTTGTGGTACTCCAAGGATATTTGGTAATAGGTTGGAGAGTTTGTTCTACCAGAGAACAGCTTGCTGCTTCTCGCCGTGGTAGGATGTAAACCATTTAGGGGCCTTATAGTCTAGACAGAAAGTTTGCAGGGTGTCAATCAAAAGTTGGTGATCAACCAAGTCAAATGCCTTGGAAAGATCCAAGAAGAGGGCTGATATATGTAATTATTGTTACGGTTATTATTTATGGTACTGATAAAGGCCAGTAGGGCTGAGGTCATACTGTGGTGTGGTCGGAAGCCATGTTGAGTATCAGCCATGAGGTGATTTTGGATTAGATGGTTCATGAATTGTTTATGTATACATTTTTCCATTATCTTTGCAAGTGGAGACAGTATAGCAATTGGTCTATAACTGGATAATTCAGTGGATGAACCTCCATTATGTAGTGAGATTAAGTAGGATGTTTTCCGAATGATGGGGATTTTAGCCTTTGCTATGGTACAGTTAATTAGTATTGATATTGGATAGGCGATGGCGTCGGCTGATATTTGTAGGTACTTGGCGGGGAGTTGGTTGGCGGAGAGTGTTGTACGTTTTAATTTTTTGATCAAGGAACGGATTAGTGCTGTGGACATGGTGTAAAGCTAAATGAGAGATGGGTTTTTGGAGGTGATACTATCAGGCCTGATGATCTAGGAGGTAATTGATTAGTTAGGGCTTGAATTGTCTCAGTAAAGAAGCGGTTAAAACTGTCTGAGACCTCTTCAGGGGTTTTATCAATGGTAGCAGCAGGGGTAGGTGTAGATGTTTTACCAGGATGGAGTAACTTATTCAGGCCTGCCTAGAACTTTTGAGGATTATTCTGGTTAGCGGTTTGTAAATTACAATAGTATTGTTTTTTTGTCTTGCATTATGGATTTTTTAGTTTCATTCCTAGCTTGTCTGTACTTAACATGATCAAGGCGTCTTTAGTAGAGCACCATCAAGTCCACAGTTTGTTTCTACTGATAATTTTTAGTCTAGACTCTTTGGAAAGCCATGGTGCAGTTTCTGCTTTAGTAAGCTTTGAGCATACTATATATGTATATATATATATGATTCTGTGCTGTTTCATTGAAAAAAAATGCTGAAACGCAATGTGTTGAAAACCTATTTAATTCGGGATGGTAAGCCTCCCTGCACCCCTGCTAATTATATATACCAAGTCCTGGATGACACAGTAGTGGGGAAATGGCAAATTCCATTTTGTGTTTACAGTGTTTTGTGTTTTAACTTTTTTTCTATAAAATGGCATGGACATATATATATATATATATATATATATATATATATATATATATATATATATATATATATATATATAGGAAACATGGGGAGGATTGACAAGTAAAAAAGTACTTAAAAAGTAAATTATATTGTAGTTTCATAATGCAAATGAGTAGCTCAATCAAATTGTTTTCCGTTAACTTGTGATTGATGGAATTTCACTTGAGAGTTAGCATAGCACTAAAAGTGTTTTAAAATCACACACATTGAAATAATATACAGTTTTACATTTAAGGTTCTATTTATGTACTTTTTTATTTCTATTGTATTTTATCAAGTCTCATGTTTCTTAATTATGTTTGTGGTAGTATCATATGGCTGATAGTTAATGCAAATATATTTAGTAAAACTTGCTTTTTGAAATTATTCATTGCTTTTATCATGTGGCGTATAAGTTACATTATGTAAATGGTTTTATTTACATTTTGTACTCAGTGTTGAAGAATTCTGATGTTGTGGATGAAAGCACTAAACTGAGTGAATAAAAACAGTTTTATTAAGTTTCCTGTCCTCTTGTCCATGTTTTTCCCAATAGGTTCATAAGTATGTAAGCGACTATCCGCCCTTGCAGGACATTTTAGGCTTGGCCAATTTCCTTCAAAGGTAGGAATCAGATCCTGTACTTTTTGTCTGTGAGGTAAGTGACCTAACTATTATGCCAACCCCATATCTACCATATATTTTTTGTTAAAGCCATAGGCTTGTTTCCATTTTTCTGCAGTTTCTTACAGATATATAGATAGCTAGAGACATAGGAGGAGAGAGAGAGAAAGAGAGAGAGAGAGAGAGAGAGATACCCTTTTGTATTTAGAACATAGTGCAAGCTTCTAATTATTGAACTGTAAGGATGACCAGGGAAACTAAATTGACCTGCTGGAAGTGATGGCAATAACTTAGAGCAAGAGTAGCTATTGATAGCACAAATATAGTGTTAAATATTGCAAATGGACTGAACATTGTATTGATAAATATGTCATAGAAATATTACTGCAATTTGCATTCTCTATTAAATAATGGGTTTTATGCATGGCAGCATGCTTAAGCATATCTGTAACTTTAACAAAAAGGCAAAATCTGTCAGTTTACCAGAAACATACATGCCCTACATTAGATTCTTCATTTTAAGTTAGAGGAACCTTACCTTTGAACTACAGCAAAATATGTCACTGTACTAGAGACATACATGCCCTATATTAAATTCTTGATATTAAGCTAGAAGAACCTTACCTTTGCACTACATAACCAACAATACTATTACCAGTCTATATGTAGGTCTTTCTCCATCTAGCTCTGCATTTACCATTTCTTGTTAAATTTGGCCAAAGTTTCTTAGTAATGGTGGTCCTTCATTACTGGTGCATTGTATAGTGAACTTTATTTGTCCCTTTGTATGTTTACTGCTTTTCCCCGTCTTCCTCTGTTATTTTGTCTCGAATTAGACATGTATTACTACATTGTTGATTTTCATCTGGTACATGCATTCATTCTTTCCTCCATTTATTCATTCATGAATTAATTCCCTATTTATCAAATTAATCCATTTCAGAGACAGAGAGCACCTAAAGACAATTCCAGCAACCAATGAGCTCAAGTCAGTAAAACTATTCCTGATCAAGATACAAGCGCACTGCAGAAATAAAATACGCGTTCAGTTGCACATGCTGTGTGTACCTACTGACAATAAGGAGGATCGCCAAGGCAGATATAGCATGGACCTCATGTTATTTCTGTAGAGATATTTTGTATTTTATCATATACTCACATCCATGCTATTATTTACATTATTCTATTATTTCATACCAAGATTACGTCTTAGTAGTAATATTATATATAATATATGGATTATGAGAGTCATATAATACTTGAATGTTTCCTGGTTATTAAAACCAAACAGTCTACTACACGAACTTTTAGTGTGTTCAACAAATAAACTAAAAAGAAATAAACATTTGTTAAATCTGCTTTCTCCTATTGGGCCAGTATGGAATGTTGTCTTTCTTTTTAGTTTCCCCATTATTGGTAAGATGCAATCAGTATTCAAATGCCTTAGTGAGTCATATATATTTTTTTATGTTAGACAGATATGTTAAGAGGATTTCATACATTGGTTCCTGCAATGTATTTGTATCACATTTCCATTGCTATGACGGCTACACTTAAATGTAACCAGTTTTATTACTAGATTTTGGTGATGGTTTCTTATAATATGCATTTTGCTTGATTTCTTGTATCACATTTGTTTTGCATTGTGCTCTGAGCCCCTGCTGTATTTAATGGATCAGGTGGACATCCTGGTTATAAAACATGAAAGTCATGAAATGATGTTAGAGGGGCACTGTTCTGGGTTCTTCAGTAAGTAATCAGGACATTGCTGCCTGTGTTTTACATCATAATTGTAACTGTGGTTTAATTAATGGATATAGAATCAGCCATGCAGATGAATGGGTCAAAAAGAGCATGATAAAGAAGCTGTTTAACCCAGAGGAAAGTAACTGAACCACCAGCCTCACTGGCAGCTTGACTAGCCATGCTTGTTCATGGCCAGATCTTGAAACAATGTGTAGCAATATGTAATGCTTTATATTACAGAACCTCTGTTACAGACAGATAAGTTATAAACTGAGCTGTGGCAATGATGTGACAAGATCATACCATAGTGAAAGAAGAAAAGAAGGCACCTGTGCAGAGCATGAACTGTACAGAAAAGGAACATACCAGTGCAGACCATGAAATGTATGTGTTCAGTGAACCGGAATATATGGGTCATACCAAAATATAATATATGTTAGACTATAAGCAAACCAATTTGGAAGATATATCAGTAAGAACAAATTATTTAAAATTATGAGTAAACTATGTCAGTGACACACAATATATAATAAATCAGACACATGAGGGCTGCCAGGTTTTCTGATGGACATTTTATATGGAAACATGAGATTTTGTAGAACAAACCATACGCAACCAGGGGTAAGGACTACACATCACTTTTTTGAAAAATGAACTCTCACTCTTGCAAAATGTGTATTATATTTGTTGTTTCATATAATATCAAGGTGTTTTAGATACAAATAATTATTTTGTTCCAATTATCAGAAGAAACTTGGATTTTTTTTTGTTTTAAAATCCATAGATATTTGACACTTTTTTTTTTTTTGCTAGCTAGAACTTGCCAAATGGGGGTTGACTGGCTTATAGAGGGACAGCTGGCAGCTGATAACTTTAATGTCAGATTATCTTTGTTTATGTCATGATAAGTAAGAGAGTTGGCTGCAGTAGATAAATGACCATGCAGACATTGGGTGCCAGCTGTCATATCTCCAAAGGAGTCTTTGGGTCTATGTAATGGATCTACCACAGATGTCTAGTGGAAAATTGGCTAAAATGCAACATCTTCACTGAGTCATTCAATCAAAATAATTAAATATTGGTGAAACTCCCAACTGTCCCTTCATAGAGAACTACCCTCACAAATTCAACATAATTAAACACTAATAACTCTCAATTTTAGCACTTTGTGATTGGTTATATCTTCTTGCATTATATTTACTAAAGCATTCATTAAAAAGGACTGTCTTAATAACTCTTATGTTGATATTTCCTCACTCATTCAATCTGCTCCCTTGTTCCTTCTTGGTTGTTTGCTGTCTGTGCAAAGGCAATAATGGATATCATAAAATGTGGTGTTGTGAGTATGAGTTCTACAGTCTATGTGCAGAATGCAGACTCCACTTCTGAATAACAGCATATGGACTTTGTAAATGTTATGGAGAACTACTTCAGTAATCGCAGCATTGCTGTTTGATACTGTGGACACAGACTGTTGCCTAAATTTTTCATGTTCATATATCATGGCAAGTGCACAGACAGGGACCAAAGAAATGCAAAGCTATTGCCCCTATCTCTGCATATAAGTTTGCACTCTACATATGAGGCCAGTAACATACCATTCACTGTTTATGAGACACTGGCATTGAAGACATGCACTGCATGTGTAGGACTGATGCTAATATACTCTTTATAAAATGCTGACACTCATCCAATGGACTACATGTTTGTTGCTGACAATCATGTGTGGGCATATATACCATGTCCTGCATGCATGGTTTTAGCAATCATACTGCACATTTCATGCACAGCATATGTGGTTTTAGTGCTCATACAGTGAGACGTTTATGTACTACCGATACTGTGTAAAGCACATGTGATTTTAGTATGTATGCTGTGCATTACAGGTATGGTTTTGGTGGTCATAGAATGTATTGCATGTGTGGTTATGGTAAACATCTCATGCATCACATATGTGCTGATAACACTGATACCATGTATAACATATATAATGCTAGTACATATCATATACACTGCATGTATAATCTGATGGTCATATCATGTGCTGTACACATGATGCCAGTTTTAATACAACATATTGCTCATGTGGTTATGGCACTAATTATCTGTATTTTGTATTGGAAATGATACCATGTACATCATATGCAATGCTTGTACATATCCAATGCACTAAATGTTTAGTGCTGGTTGTCATAAAAAGAAATACATATGTATCTCTGGTACACATCCAATGCATTCCACATGTGGTGCTGACACTGGTACCATGTATAGCATATGTGATGCTAGTACATATCCCACATACTACATGGAAGCACTGGTGCTTATATCAGTAACTGGATGCATATGTGATTCTAGTATTCATACCATACACTGGTTATGTGTTGCTGATACTAATACCATGTAAAGCATATGTGATGCTGGTACTGATTCAGTGTACCACATATATGATGCTAATATGTATCCCACATGCTGCATGTGTGATGTATCCACTCTTTCAATCTTTGGCATGCATGGTGCTGGCACAAATTCCATGTACACTATTTGTGATGATAGTAGTTGTACCATTTGTTTCATGTTTGCACATATACAATAATCTGCATGTATGTTGCAGGCAGTTGTAACATGTGTTTCTTGTATGGTGTAGCCACATACCACACACACTACATATGGCAATGAAAACCATGCTGCACACTGCATACATGGCAATGAAATTGATATTAAGCATTGTACATGTGGTGCCAACATCCATAGTATGCATTGTATGTGCACTGCTGGCATTCATAATACACACTGAATATGTGTAAAGATACTCCTGCTGGATACCACCTGTGTTGTTCTAACTTTCATTCCATGCAGTCCATATGTGATATTGGCAATAGCAGTAAGCGCTGCCTGACTGGTATTGGTTCTAATATATGCACTGTTTGTGTAATGCTGGTACTGATATGTACTGTATTTGCTATGCTGACACTGACACTGTGTACAGTGTGCATGTGTGTGTGTTAATGGCATCGATTACATGAACTGCATATATGATGCAGATATACATAACATGCACATCACATGTAAGGATAACATATATAACAGGAATTAGATTAACAGGAAGATGGCCAAAACGGCCAAAGGAATGAGACTGTTAGCAGTAAAGCACATAGATTTGGAGGATAGAGAACCAGTGTGGCTCAGACAAGATGGGGTTCACCTCTCAGACTTTAGCCTAGACCTTTTTAGCATTCAGATATCCTTCTTCTTGCTAAAGGAGTTACGCCTTAAGCTAAGTAAGAAACAAGGGGTACCTTAGAAGTAAAGGCAAAAGAAAAGGGGGGGGGCAGGAACTGGCAGTCATTTCTAGAAGGCCACCAGATTGGCCAACAATTCATGGGAGGGGAAAACTCCTCCTTTCCCTTTTCTTGTGGTGGCAATAACTCATGCAGTGTGCTGTGTACCACAGTGAAAAGTCCCCATATGGGAGCTCTAGCAGGTTGCAGGCCAGGGGGTACAGGATCACATCATCTGGTTGCCCATCACCAGAGTTTGTGATAATTGGGATCCAGGCAGGCTTGAATCAAGGGGGTGGAGAGACTTGTAGATTTTATGTCAGGCAGGGGCAATAGGTATGCGAGGCTGTGGCTGGGCAACTGTCATTAAATGCATTGTGAAACTGGACCTGCCAATTGATAAAGTGCTTGAATAGCTTTTGGTGGCATAATAAAGTTTACTTTTGATACCCCATCCATTTGCTGTCATTAGTGGAAGGGTACCCAGTGGACACTACTGTTTTATATAATTAGCAGTGGAAAATAAGTATATTAACAATAAAACATGATAGTACTTTGGTGGCATTGTATTCCTCTTATGATATCAGTCCAGTCTGTCAGAGGGGAAGTACATACATGCTTGATTACATACATTGCTATAACTACAAAAGAAGTGTAGATAAACCAACTTCAAATGTCTGACCTGAGTCTGATTATACCAAATCTTATATTTCCTAGTACCAAAAACTCACTAATGACTTTTTTAAAGCATTCAGTAGAATCAACAATCATAAATGTGACTAGCAAGTCATTCCATTGGGAAAGTATATGTTCTGTAAACCAATTCATCCTTCCTCATGCAACAGTAAACTCCCTAGTCACATTCCTTTCTGAGCCACAATGTCTGAAAATTATGACACAATTAACTAGACATAAACTAGTAAAGAGCAAAAAAACTCTGAAAGATTTAAAGACAAGAACAAATTACCTCTCATCCTTTGATATGACAGTAAGTACAGGTTCAACATTTTTAATCTCAGTTCACATTAAGTCGTTTCAAATCAGCTATATTTTGATATACCGTCTTTGGAACTTCTCTGTTTTGTTGATCAGGAATACTTTACAGAGGATCACATCAGTCAATGGAATAATGGAATTCTAGGATATGTCTAAAAACTGATGTATGTGTGTGTGTGTGTGTGTGTGTGTGTGTGTGTGTGTGTGTGTGTGTGTGTGTGTGTGTGTGTGTGTATGTGTGCACGTGTGTGCATGTATGTGTTTACAGTGAAATTAACAGAGAGGGTATATTTTAATTACTACCTGAAAAATGGGGTCTGCTAGTTTGATAGAATCATATAAAGTCATGCTATGCTTAGTCTAAAAGATATATTATTATCTGTTAGTATTCTCAAACTAGTTCCTGGTAACGAATAACTGGTATTCAGTTTTCTGTGTCTGGTGATCATGTGAGCTAATTTTGAAGTAGTGACCCCATATTTATGCACTAAGGCACAAGGGGGTATGGACGGTACAGATATTGCCATATAGTCCCTGGGCATGCAGTAATATCTGTACCATGCACAGTCCCAACTGCCCTGTGGCACTCATTCAATTATACATCTGTAATTTTCTGCAATTTGAATTTTATATGTATTATTTATTTATTTTTTTTTTTGCTTTATGCATGGTAATTAAATGTTTTGGATATTATTTCAGAGTAGAATTTTATTATGAAGTTTTCAGGATAGCCATTTGAGACACCCTTCTGTCAAGCTGCTGTGTGCTTTTATTTATTTTTTTATTGACATTTGATTACTGGGAAAGTCTGTCTGGGTAAGAGTCCATTTTCAGCAGAGGCCTGGGGAGAAAAGCTTCAAAGTATTACAAAGCATTTTGAGAACAATTATTTTATTTATTTTATTTTACATTTGTTGACCGGGATAATCTAACTGGATTTATGTCCATTTTCAGTAGAGTCCCGGGGAGATAAGCTCCAAGAGATTACTAGACTACTAACATACAGGTACTAGTTGTTTTACAGTTGAATACTACAAATTTTAAACAGTTCAGGAATCTTCACAGTTTATGCAAAAAAAAAAAAAAACATGTTACAAGCATTAGATAAGATATTTTAGACTTTATGTACAGGACTTCATTAGTAACTAGAAAGTAATTGTTAAACAAATACATACTTCAAATTTCAATAGTTCAGCAATGCTCACAGTTTAAACAATACTTGTTGCCTGCCTTAGCTACGTAACAATAATTTTACAGTCTTTAAAAATAATACAAAAAAACTACAGTTTAAATAATTATACCTAATTAGACATAATATGAAAACATTGGTTAAGAATCAATACAAGTTATGTGACAATGATTTAATACTTAGAAAAATGTTAGCCAGTTTATAGAGAAAGTAAAGGTAAATTAATAAAATATAAGCAAAAATTGTAATACATAGTGAGCATGGTACATTTACAGAGAAATTGATAGAAGTAAGGAAGTGAGTGAAGAAGGGAGAGTAAAGAGATGTAAGGTATGAATAAGTAGTTGTTCATATTTAGGTATATAGTTTATCCTGGTATTGAGCAATAACAGACACAGCATTTGGGTACAAAGTTTTTCTGAATGGTTTTGAAGGATAGGAGGAAGGGCATTGACCCAATGGATACAGATAAGGAGTTCCAGGCCTTAGCAATGTGGTATAAGTACAGGCAATGCCTAGCAGATTTGATAGTTTTATGGATAGACACTGGTTTTAGATTATTGGATCATGATAACCAATTGGAAAAATAGTTGTGTGGAATGTTATTTAGTGCTGCACAAGCAGATGGATTCTGGATAATTTTACAGGGGGCAAAAAGCTGTTTATATGTTAGTTGATGGGGTAGTTCTAACCAATTTAGTTTTTTTCATGTTATACAATGGTGGGTTCTGAAAGAGGTATTTGCTTCAAATTTAGCAACTTTGCTGTAACATTGTTCAAGATTTGATTTGTGTGATGCCTGAAGGTTAGTAAGGATTGGAGGCCTATAAATAAGTATAGGGAAGAGATACGTATTAGCAAGTGTAGCTTTAGCTGTATTGTTGAGAAAATGTTGGCTCTATAAAGCATTCCTAGTTTTTCATGAGTGTTTTTATGCAATTTTGTATAGCCAGGTAGAATTTAAGATTATCACCCACTATCATACCTAATAATTTGCTATAAGAAGTGACCTCAGTGGTTGTATTATCAAGAGAGAGAACTTTAGGTTTTGTTTTTTCATGGGAGATGGATTTGGGGGGAAAGTACTAGTTTTTTTATTTAGTATTGAGCAAGAGTTGTGAGTTACAAAGTCATGTTTGTGAGAATGTTAAAGAAGAAAAGACCAAGGATAGAGCCTTGTTGTACATCAGTGTTGGCTGGGAGGTAAGGAGAGAGGGTGGATTGTCATTTTACTGATGGATATCAATTGGGTGGGCTTTGAAAGACCTAATGAGGACATTCAAAGTAGAGGTTTGCTGTGACAGTCTCCAAGGCTTTGGACATGTATAGAAATAAGGAGGAAGATAGTTTGCCATTATGTCTAGCTTTGTTGACAGTATCTATATAGATTAGAAGTGCAGTTTTAGTACTATGGGAAGGACATAAACCTTGTTGCATGCAGGATAGGAGTTCTTCCTGTAGGAGATACTTGAATAAATTTATTCAAAAAGAATTGCTAAACTATTTACTATTTTGGAGGAGGGGATAAGATTACTATAGGTCCAAAGTTAGTAATGTCTGTTGAATTTTATCCTTTGTGGAGAGAGAGGTAATGTGTGACTTTTTCCAAAGACAGTAAATGTGGGATTCCTGGATTAACCTGTTTATAAGGACTGAGTCAGGGTAGGTAATGATATTTTAAATTACATGCTTGGAAGGTCAGCAACTGAAGTAGAACATGGTTTGAGTTTTTTAAAACTAGTTTTGGATAGGATGTGGGCACAGGTTTGAAGATGAAATTGGATGTGATGATATGTGGCTGCTGGGCAGGGTTAGGATTAGATGCTGGGCATTCTTGGATTGAGATGTTATACTACCTATGAAATAAGAGTTGAACTGTATTGCAGTTTTGAGTAATGTGTTATTGGGAGAGTGGTTAGGGTTAAATTTATGACCAGGATGCAAAATTTCTTTAATGGCTGTGCAGAATTTTTTAGGGACATGTTTAGTATTATTCTGAAAGCTATTATGGTATAATTTTTTGTTGTCATTAATTTGCATTTTAGTATGATTGCGGAGCATTCTGAAGTTTTCAAGATACTGTGGTATTTTATATTTTTACCATTCTTTCCATGCTTTTTCTCTATCCTGCACTGGACAGCCAAATTGCATTATTTGTTTTCAGTCTCTTCCTTCTAGGCGGTACAAGGCTATTCAGGATATGCAGGAGTTATACTGAATTCATTTTCAGCATCATCTAAAGGGAGGATTTTTGGGAAGTTCCAATGAATAGATGATAGGGTAGTAATAAACATTTCTGCGTTAAACTTGGAAAAGTTGTGTGTTGTTTTATAAACATGATGTTTAGGTGGATGTATGAGATGTTTGGTTGTATAGACTGGAAGATGATCACTGACACTGAAACAGTCAGACATTGTACCAGAGGTGGTGTATTTGCTAAGGTCTGACACTAGTATCTAGTCTAATAGGCAATTTGATGCCTTGCTTTAATGTGTGAGGCTATTAATTAGTTGTGTGCAATCAGATAAGTTCATACTAGTTGAAGGAGAGTTAGAGTTTATTTCCAACCAATTGACATTCACAATACCTAGTAGCATTTTTTCTTGTGAAATTGTTATTGACATCCACTATAGGATATCTTCCAGTATAGCTTCATTGTTAGGAGGGATGTAAAGAGCTATGGTACATATTTGTTTATAATTGTTTAATTTCAGGAATGTAATAAGAAGCTCTGTTGAATTGAATTTCAGTACTGGTTTGTTGTAAAGGGAAATGTGATAGTTGTTGGGAAATGTCAAAGCAATGCCTCCACATAGCCATGAGGTGTAATTTTGAAGCCAAATATGCTGGGATTAAGCCAAGTTTCAGTTACTCTGAGAACATAAGGCATATGTTGGGCAATCCAGGAATGTAGTTCAGCAATTTTATATAGGTTCATAGATTAGTACTAAGCCAACTGCCCTGGTGAGCCATTTTAAGCCTAGCCAATTATCCCTTGTGAGACTCAAACGCTGCACCTTGTGTTTGTAAGGCAAACACCTTAACCATTAGGCCACCCTCCCACTTAAGGAAGCAAAAGTTAATTTACTGGAGGGTGAGGATTGACCATTGTAGGTTTAGAGTAGTGTGTAGAAGATAATCGTCTTGATGTTCACTTTGATAGTTGGGGGAACAGGATAAGGGTGGATGTCTCCTCCTAGAAGGATTTAAATATATTGGGGAATTATTGATACTAGTACTAAATGGTTGGGACAGAGTTGTAGATATGGTGAGAGCTATAATACGGTCATGGTAGGATGAAAAATGGCCCAGTAACAGAAAAGATAGAGGATAAGTTGAGGGGTAGCATGAATAAGTAAGGGGATCTGCATATTATAGGTGACAGTTTGTGGGGAAGTAGAGATCAAGAAGGAAAAAGAAGTTGCAGGGTAAAAGGATATTTAGTGGTGGTAGAGTCTGAAAGCTGCTAGATGGTAGGTAGGACAGAAGCATTTTTTATCAAGGAAGAGAGTTAGGTTGTCCTAATATCATCTCTTGAATTTAAGGAATAAAGGGGTTTAAAAGGCTAGAGTATGAGAATGTAGTTAAAATCAAAAGAAGTGAGAGTTTATTTGGGAAAAGTAGAAAATCCAATGCAGAGTAGATGGGTGCTGTTAGGGAGGAGTGTGATTATAAATGTATATAATGCAAAGCAATATGGCAGGGAGAGTGGTAGTGGGGAATGGTGCTAAAACATTAAATGGAATCTGGGATTTAGGTAAAAAGAAACAAAAGTGTTTATATGATAGAATAAAGGTTGTTTGGGTGGGTTACAGATAGGAGTCCCTGTGAAATGTATATGTAGGAAGTAAAATAATAGTAAGAGGGGGTGGGGGAGCAAAGTCAAGCATAATGGGCTTCCACCCTCAGGTGAAATTATAACGGAGAGTAATTAGTTTGTAGCCACTACAAAGTAATTTACAAAGTGGTACAAAGTAGAACAGGTTTTCTTTCATTTCCTGAATGTAGAAACATCTCAGCCAGGACAAATAAATAACTGACATATACATTGTAAACTAATGGTCAAGAGAAAGGACAGTGGCCAAATTAGAAAGTGGTCCTAAGAGTACAAGGGTTACTTTTTTGAGGGGGGGGGTTAAATCCATTTTCCACAACAGGTAGGTACATATTTAACTAGTTGAAGTTAATATGCAGCAAAGTTATTCAAGTTTGATTTGCTTTTGTTGTACAAAGACAAACTTCTTAGTGAAAATGTTTGCGAATTGGCTCTTATGGCAGAGGTCCTATAGTATTGGGGTTGGATGTAGTGACCACAGGTTTGGCAAGGAAAGAAAAGAGAAAAATTTTACTAAACTTTCATATTATATTGAGGCAATAAAGTTAATAGTTAGTATAACAAGAAATGGAAGAAGGACCACAGTGAGTAAAAGCAAGAGAATATAGGGAAAAGTATAAGAATAGAGATATGATACAAGCAGCAGGTATACTGATAGAGAACCACAGTAATACAGTCCCCCGGATTCACCAATCTTCCATGCAGGACCTGTATAGTCCTGCATGGAAGCGCCCGTTTAGGATCAGGACAGCAGCGCGCCATGCATATCAATGAAGGCATGCTGCCCGAGCTCCTAGGCTTACACGGAGCGTGTACAAGTGCAGGGGGTGTGTCTAAGAGCAGAGCTCTCAGAATAAACATGTCCCTGCAATGTAGAAGAGCAGAAAGTGGAAGAAATGAACAAGATCACTCATAGGTGTCTGCATATCCACACCAACAGTTCCCCATGTGTAGAACAGCAACAGTATATTAAAATAAAATGAAAATCCCGTGTATTCATTTTGTTTAAAAATCTGAGTACAGCTAATTGTAGGTGCGTGGGTGTGCCCAAAGCTTAGCTATGGTTAAAGCAGCTGAAAAGGCTGAAGAGGATAACAAGGAAGATATATGCAAATGAAACAACACAGCAATAGTGTAGTAAGCAGAGCATTCACCTAACAAGCAAGCATTCCTGGTTTGAGTCCCACTGTAGCGCAATCTGTTTTACATGGCAAAGCATGTTATAACCAATAGTTTTGTTGCAAAACCCACTAAATAACACTTATTTATGAAGTAGAGTACTGCAGGAAATGCACATGTGAAGTAGCAGTATCATAATGAATAAGGCATTAGTAACCAGGGTTAGGCACAACTAAGCAGTAGTAAGCATATGTAAACACTAGTAAGCGTGTTTATGTGCGTTTGCATGGGGGTAAGCACTGCCTACACAGAGTACTCAATGTGGAAGCTAACTGAGTATAAGAAACTGTAACCAGAAGCTAGCAGTGCTTAGCTCCATGCAAACCCGCTTACAACAGCTTTAAAGTGCCTTAATCACTCTGTATCCAACGGCCCGTGTTCTGTCCAGCAATAAAATAAACAGCCTCTGCAATGCTCAAACCCAGAACCATGCATACCACAGACAAAGTGATTTACCACTGAAACATGCCAGATACACATAAACCTGATGTTCTCAGAAACATAACACCCAGCCCAGTCATGCAACAGTACAGAGAATGTATACCAACATCTAGATGTATGTGTGTGTAAATATATTAATATCTAAACAGATACAACATATCTATATATGTAGTTTATATATATATATATATATATATATATATATATATATATATATATATATATATATATATATATATATATATATGTATATATATATATATATATATATATATATATATATATATATATACATGCAAATGCCAACATCTACACATATATATGTCAACATCTATATGTCCACATATACACAGCAAGTTACATATATGTATGCAGATATATATTTTCTTAGGTATATACAGACAGTTATAAATACGTAAGCAAATATATATACCTATATAGGTATATATGGCCATACATCTGTAGATAGCAATGGTAGATTAACAGAAACATATATGTCCACATGCACCGTTAATGGGGTTAAGAGGCCCCAAACAATATATGTCTCGTATGAATTGGCATACCCCCCCCCACAGCCAAACACATCCGTCCTGCAATACACTACCAAGTTTATTTTATTTTAAGTGTTTTATTTAATTAGGAATTTAAATTCTTTTTCTTTTATGTTTCACTTTTTTATATCTCATTCCCCTCTACCCCACCCACTAGGCAGGACGACCAGTACAGGCCCATCCAACCCAGCCTCTCCTTGACCCATATTTATGTTACCCACAGTTCTGCCTCCACCCCACTGCACACATGCAGCCCCCATCCCTTCTCCGGTTACCAGCCTGTAGCAACCACACCACCACACTTTGCCAACCCTGCACTTCTCCTCCCCTCGGGACGCATCTTGACGTTGTCCCGACCTAAGTATCTTTGGTCTTCCACACGCTGTGGTCCATGCACATATGAACACAGCCATGCTTACCTTTGCAGACATGAGGTTACCACAAAGGATAACACCTTTAATTTTTGGGTCATCCCACATGGAATGACTTTATTCTTGGCAATAATAATAGACTTCATGGGTGACTTTGTTTGTACCAATGGCTTTATTTTTAGGTAGTCAATCAGGTTCAGGAGACAAGATCAGCCCTTCATGAGCCCAACCTAGGTGGGGTCCAGTGTTTGCTGGTTGCCAATGTCTTAGTTTATATGTTCCATGATAATGCATTCCATGCCCTTGCAAATCAGGCTCATCAGACTGATGGGACAGTAGTTCCCGGGATCTAAGGTGAATCCCCCCTTGTGGAGTGTGATAACTGTAGCTGTGTGCCACTCAGTGGGATCAAAGCCTGAGGTGGGGCTATGATTAAACATGACACTTAGGTGAGGTGCAAGTGTATTTTGTAGTTCATGTAGTACGCAGCCTGGAATGTCATCTGGTCCCATGGATGCTGTATTCCTAGCTGTGGAGAGTGTGGCTTCTACCTGTGTGGCCATGATTACTGGAGTTGGCAATCTTTTGGTAGTGAGATGGGCCCCTCAGGGCGTGAGAGGAGGGTGAATGTGGCACTAAAGCAATCTGCCCAGATATTGGCAAACTCCTTGGAATCAGTATATTTAATGCCATTCTGTAGTAGTTCAGAGCAGTTCTGGGCATTACCGTTTAGATTCTGGACATAACTATAGAACACTTTGTGGTTGTCCTTGGAATCTTTGGCAATTATATATACATAACAAGCTTTGGTGAATTCTGATGGATCTCAGCTTCTTACTGAGGCTGGTAAGGGAGCTGTTTGCATTTTGGGATTATCCTCTTTTCTTCAACAGTTTCTTCCTTTTACTGTATAGTTTGTTTATGGCAGTGGAGCACCAGACTGGCTTCCTTTTTTGGAGGACAGCATCTTGGTTCTATTTGGGATGGCACAATTCATACATGAATGGATGTGCTCATACAGTGCCTTAGTGTAGGATACACCAGTTGCACTGTCAGCTCCCATCTCTTTGGTTGCCATGAAGTTTATCACGTCTGACTTGAGTAGCATGATGTTGGCTTTGGAGAGGGTTCTTATGGAGGTTTCCTTACTGGCAGGTGGGTGTGGGATGTTGATGTCAACGGTGATTACCTTATGGTCAGACCTGACCAATGAGGGGATGACCACTGGTGTGGAGCATCTGTCTCCCATGTTGGTAATGACCAGGTCTAGAATACTGGAGCCCCTAGTTGGACAACGGATTAATTGATCCAGGGGGTTGGAATGTATGAATTCCAGGAACCGTTAGTAAATGGTGTTGGTACCCGAGTAGTTTACCCAGTTAATGGCAAGGTAGTTGAAATCCCCCAGTATTATGGTGTTTGGTTGTATAATAATATTGTCCAGTATGTTTATAATGGTGTAGTGAGAATCTTGGGGCATGGTGGGGGATCTGTAGCAAGCTACAATTTGGAGGGCAGTCTTACCTAGTGTTAGTTGCATCTGGAGATTCTCAGATGCATTGGGTTGGGAACTAGGCTGGAGGTGTGAATAACTTTGGTGAATATGGACACCCCTCCACCTATAGTGCTGTGGTCTTGGTTTGGTGCCCGAAATGTATGATAAGAGTTGTAGCCTGGTATTACAGGTTTGCTCTCGGGAGCATTGAACCAGGTCCCATTTACTGCACTGATAGTGATGCTCTTCATTTGTAGGTGTGCCTCAAGAGAGTGCCTTTTTAGGTTTGATGTCTAGCATTGAGTAGCAGTATCTTCAGTTTTGCATGCTTGTACCTGTTACAGTGGTGGTTTTATCATTTGAATCTTGCCTAGATAAGGTACTACGGGGGTGCCAGGAGGTGTAGCCAGTATCCTGAATCCCAGGTCAACAGGTGCACACCATCTCTGGCAAAGCATCGTGGTTTGCCAATCATGTTGTCCCGGGCAGACAGATACTGGATCCCCTTGAATGACATCAGAAGCTTAGCCACTTGTTGAAGTCATTGATGTGTATATGTATATATGTGAGTGCTTATATGTATATATATATATATATATATATATATATATATATATATATATATATATATATATGCACATATATATCTCCATATATGAATATGAATTTAAATTATGTTTCTCGTATGTTTTACTTGTTCTATATTTCAATCACCTCTCTCCTACCCACTAGGCAGGCCAACCTGTACAGGCCCATCCAACCCAGCCCATCCTCGACCCATACATTCATTACCAACAGATCTGCCTCCCCCTGCTGCACACATGCAGTCACCATCCCTTCCCTGGTTACCGGCCCATAGCTACCACACCACTACACTTTTCCCACCCTCCACTACTCCTCCCCTCGGGACTCATCTTGTACATTGTCCTGATCCAAGTATCCTGGGACTGCCACATGCTGTGGTCCATTAACATATGAACACAACCATGTGTACTTTGGAGACATGGTGTTACCGGAAAGTAGATCACCCAATTTTTGGGTTGTCCCACATGGGACAAATGTTTCCCTGGTAAAAAACAATAGACTTCACATGTGACTTTGTTTACACTAACGGTTTTATTTGTAGGTATCGCAAAGCATACGTGGCACACGAGGTTGCCCGGTATGCACACGAAATCTAATAGGAACATCTAATTCAGGTATATGGGAAACACATGACCCTGGTATACACACAGCACTGCAGGTTCCCCTCCTGATAACTAAATTGTTGTCTAATGAAGGTGCACTGCTTTAAAGTGCCTTAATCAGTCTGTATCCAATGGCCCACGTTCTACCCAGCAACAAAATAAACAGACTCTGCAAGGCTTGAAACCAAGACCATGCACACCATACACAAAGTGATTTCCCATTAAGCCATTCCAGATATACAAAAATCTGATGTTGTCAGTAACATAACATCTAGCCCAGTTATGCAATAGTACAGAGAATGTATACCAACATCTAGATGTAAGTGGTGTGTAATTTTACCCATATCTAAACAGATACTACATATCTATATATGTATATATATATATATATATATATATATATATATATATATATATATATAAATATATAGTCTGAAATATATACATAGATATGAAAGGTTCTATGTCAGCTCATATACCTTTCTATTGATTGTATTAAGCTACTCATCCTGAATGTATGAAAGATATCTCCAGTGCAACCCACCCTAAGTTGTAAAAGCCTCTCAGTTTCTATATTGTAAATTGTTTTCAGTGATACAAGATTGTACTATTTGTATATGTTTGTACAGTAGTCTACTGTATTTCCACGTCCATAGGAATTGTATAATTGAAACTAAATACCTTATTGTAACCTTGCTAATTGTTTTTGGAGCTTTTCTCCCCAGGACTCCATTAAAAACGGGTTCTTTTGGCCCAATGGACTATCCTGGTAAACCAACTGCAAATAAATAAATATATACATGCAAATGCCGACATCTACACATATATATGACAACACTTATATGTCCACATATACACAGCAGGTTACATACATGTACACAGATATATATCACCGTAGGTATATACGGACATAGTTAGAAATATGTAAGCAAATATATATACTTATATAGGTATATATGGGCATACATCTGTAGATAGCAATGGTAGATTAACAGAAACACACATGTCCACATGCACAGTTAATGGGGTTGGGAGGCCCCAAACAATATAAGTATTGTAGTAATTGACAACCCACCCACAGCCAAACATGTCCACCCTGCAATACACTACCAAGTTTAATGTATGTTGTTTGAACTATATAAATAATGGTTTAACTATATTGTCAAAAACAACTGGGAACTTCACTGATGACTAAATCCGCAAAGTTTAATGAAGCTTTTTTGAACTTCATCAGATACTAACATTTACAAAAATCAAGATTAAATAGTCATGTTTAAGCATTATTAAAATCAGCTGGTCTCTCTGTCTTAAAATTTAAAGGAACAGCAGTTAAAATAGCATTGTGAACATAATATGCATTTTCCTGTTCTTTAAAACTGCCTTACTCAGGTTAATGTGTAATGTAGCATGTTGAAATGCCATAGGTGTGTAATAGGTGTACCTGCAATCTGTCCGTGTATATACCTCACTAATGTTAGGCTGTGTCCATATGTGGCACCTGTCTGTGGTGTAGCAAGGCAGAACACTCCAGCTGTGCAGGAGGGAGAGTCAGAGATCGTTGACCTACTGTCTGAATGTACCATATATATATATATATATATATATATATATATATATATATATATATATATATATATATATATATCGAGAGAGAGAGAGAGAGAGAGCTATATATAAATATAGATACATAGATATGTAGATTTCTACATAGATATACACACACATATATATATAACTATGTATATATATATATATATATATATATATATATATATATATATACATGTATGCATATATAAATATATATATATATATATATATATATATATATATATATAAATATACATATATTGATATATACATACATATATGTCTACAGATATACAGACACCTACATGTATATATAAACACAGATATACAACATAATATATATCTACACATATATACAGATATATACGTCTGTGTCTACATATATACAAACACACATACATATGTACATATATATATATATATATATATATATATATATATATTTTTTTATATATATATATATATATATATATATATATATATATATATATATATCTATATACACACACACACCCCAATATTTTGCATCACAGTGCTGCATGCTGTGTGGTAGGGGATATCACACATATCAATGCACACAAATATACAGCAGTAAATGTGTGCAACATGGGCAGGTATGTCACTTGTGAACCCCTTTTTTGGACCACATTGTACTTGTCTGTGAAGGTGGGACTGTGAATCTGGGTAAGGATAGCAAGTATATTTGTGGAGGTGGGTTGGGTTGGTAGATAGAACAGAGCCTACAGGGGTGGTATATGACAAATGTGGTCGGTAAACATCCTGGATGGTGAGTGTCATCTGCAATGTGGAAGCCACATGAGCCCCCATATGGAAACAATGAGACCAAGGCTCCCACCCATTGCCAGTCACAACAGCAGTTGCACAGACCTGAAGGTGCCTTGGCTGGAGGCTGAGCAGGAGTAGCATGTGGGCCCTTTGAGTGTGTACTGAAGACATCAAGGTGCTGTAGCTTATTCCCCTGGTTTGTGTGTGGCTCCCTATGCACCAAACCCTGGACCTGACCACAGGTTGCAGGATCATGTCTGTGTATGCCCCCAGGGAGGGACACCACCCCCTGAGGAGGTTCCACCTGAGGGTAGTGAGGAGCAGTAGTTGAGGAGGCCCCAAGGTGGGTGATGTGGCCTGGTAACATGGCCAGATGAGGTTGGAGAGGTGGCTCTTCTGCCAAATATCTCCTAAACATGCTACTGTGTCACTGTTATAGAACATATGTGGGTAATAATATTCTACATAATCCCTGAACATGTCCAAAAGCATGCATAGATATTTCCCAGTAACACAAAATGTCAGATGTGCAGCACTCACATAGTAAGCATACCACATGCATATATGTAACCATAGTGGCCCTGACAATGCCATGCAGGTGAATAGTCTGTGACACACTGGCAATGATAGTGTCCACACAAAGTATGTTACAATCCAATACATATATATCCCACTGTTAGTTAAGGTGTGCCATACCTATTGAGTTGTGTGAATAGTTTGTTGTTGCAGATTTGGGGGGGGAAGAAATGTGTATTAAGAACTATGGTAACCTTGGTGTATGATTTGCTGAGACCTGTTTCCATCTTTATGTCTTTCAAGCAAGATGTCCGTAGGGCGGCTGCCATCATAATCCGCAGAGAAAATGGAGATGATCCTCAGCTACCTCAGCAATCACTATGCATTACTGTTTGGCAGGCATGCACATGAGCAGCAGGAGCAGGCTGCCCTGAGGAATGACCTCATCCACAGGGTCAACGATGTTGGACACCATAACTGAAGTTACGAACAGGTCTGGCATCGTTGCTCTGACCTGCTTCACAATGCCCACAGGTGTGCTGCTGCAGTACGGGGGGATCACCTCGCAACAGGGGGGGAGTCATGCAACCCATCCGCCCTGACACATGTGGAACAGCTCCTCAGCAGCCTCAGAGCACCTGCCCATGCCAATGTACAACAAGTGTCAGACAGCATTATGGAGGTGGGTGTTACCCACACACCAACTGAGACGTGTTCAGGTAAGACCACAGGGAACATCAGTAGACCACATTTGCATATGCATCTGCATCTGTATAGGTGGAGCATCTTTGTCATCTTTTGGCTTTTCCCAGTTAGAAGTCACCACAGTGGATCACCTGTTTCCATTTCTTCCTGTCCTCTGCATCTTACTCTGTCACACCAACCACCTGCATGTCCTCTCTGACCACATCCATAAACCTTACCTTAGGCCTGTATCTTCTCCTCTTACTTGGCAGCTTCATCCTTAGCATCCTATTCCCGATATACCCAGCATCTCTCCTCAGCACATGTCCAAACCAATGCAATTCTGCCTCTCTGGCTTTGTCTCCAAACTGGACAACCTGGGCTGACTGTCTACTATACTTATTCCTAATCCTGTCTAACCTCGTCACACCCAGTGCAAGTCTTAACATCTGTAACTCTGCCATATCCAGATCTGACACCTGCCTATTTGTCAATGCAACTCTCCCCAACCCATATAACATAGCTGGTCTCACTACCCTCTTGTAGAACTTCCCTTTCTCTCTTACTGGTACTTGTCTGTCACAAATCACTCCTGACACTTGTCTCCATCCACTCCACCCTGCCTGTACTCTCTTCTTCACCCCTCTACCACACTCACCATTACTCTGAACTGTTGATCCCAAGTATATGAACTCATCCTCAGTTGCCAGATCTACTCCCTGCATCCTCACCATTCCTCTATCCTCCCTCTCATTCACACACATAGATGTTGCCATAGTCCAGCTGACCTTCATTCCTCTCCTCTATAGAGCATATCTCCACCTCTCCAGGGTCTCCTCAACCTGTTCCCTACTCTCACTGCATATCACAATGTCATCTGAAAACATCATAGTCCATGGGAACTCCTGCCTGAACTCAGTTGTCAACCTGTCCATCACCACTGCAAATAAGAAAGGGCTAAGAGCTGATCCTTGATGTAATCCCACCTCCACCTTAAATGCATCTGTCACTCCCACTGCAGATCTCACTGCTGTCACACTACCCTTGTACATATACTGTACCACTCTTACATACTTCTCTGCCACTCCTGACTTCCTCACACAATACCACAACTCCTCTCTAGGCACTCTGTCATATGCTTTCTCTAAGTCAAGAAAGACACAATGCAACTCCTTCTGACATTCCCTGTACTTCTACATCAACAGTCTCAGAGCAAACATTCCATCTGTAGTGCTCTTTCTGGGAATGCAACCATACTGCTGATCACTAATAATCACCTCCCTTCGTAAACCAGCTTCTGTTACTCTTTCCAATAATTTCATGCTGTGAATGATCAGTATTACCCCTTTGTAGTTACTACAGCTCTGCACATCACCCTTATTTGTATAATCCTGTACCAAAACATCTTTCCTCCACTCCTCAGGCATCCTCTCAAATTCTAAGATTCCATCCAACAATCTGGTTAATCATGTCACTGCCATTTTCCCTAAACACCTCCAAGCTTCACCAAGTATGTCATCTGGACCAACAGCCTTTCCATTCTTCTTCCTCTTCATATCTATCTGTACCTCTGCCTTGTAGAGCATGCATATCTGATATGTCATAACTTGTGTTTGTTAATGCATAGTAGTAGTAAACAGATGCGCATAAGTGCTAGTATTGTGGACTTGTACTGTTGATGTACTTTAATGCTGCACCCACCCTGTAGCAATGCTACAGCTGTGGCCACTAACATTGCATATCTCACACTCTTATGCAGGTCCCTCTGGTATATCACCATGGCAGCAGCCTGTAGCTGGTGAGTATGGTTTATGTAGATGCTTGCCAATACACCAGGCATGTACTGGCTATGGTATATACCATGCACACATCTAACACACCTACCCTTAATCCATGCTGTACATGTTCACATACTGTTGCTATTACATGCACTGCATCACAGTGGTGACCATGATGGGGTATTGGAAAGGTATGTCAGACACCTGCAGGATAAGTAACACCCTGTCATTGTGAAATTTGTCCACAGGGATTACCATAATGATGGCATACACAGTCTACTGTAGGGACACTTGTGAAACATCATGCCTGTACAGTGCACCAAGAGTTTATATACTAGTGTTACAATGGCAACTTTTACAGATGTATACTATGGCATAATGTATTAGTGTGGTCCACATTATTAGCTGGGACTTGGCTGTAACACGTGCTGTTCAGTGTATGGGACACTACAAACTGACACACATGTGTGGCCTATACATGTCAAGCATCTGCAAAAAGACTGAAGGTGGGGAGGGGGTGTCAGCATGACACACCAGTGCACTACAGCATGGAGCCATAAAGATGGTAAGAATGGCTGTATCTGCACAAAGACTGGGTCAGTACCTGTGACAGACATAACTCTACACCCACAGGAATAGTGACAGCAGTGTGGAACACCAATGGGTGTGCATATGAGTAGACCTTGCAGTCATGCAGAGTTGGGGAGCATGTGTAGGGCAGACTGACCATACACAAGAAAATGCAGATGGGCCATGCTAGTATACCCCTGACAGGAGTAGTGACTGCTGTAGTACACATAACAACGGGTGCAACAAAATGTCATGATAATCGTGTGCACACATAGGCACACACATGACTGTATACAATGCGGTTAGCATCTGCACACCTAACACCTTTAGTAGACAGTGCATGTGGATGTACAGGACATATGGCACATTTCAGGCTCATGTACTGTTAATATATGTAGTGATGTTGTCCCATGGCAGATCAAGGCATGGTGCATCACATCAATAAGAGTGTGTAGACTCCCCATAGCCATGGTATGATCTGGCAGTTGCCAGTGCAATACTATTGGATTGTTCATACATGGTCTGCTAATGATGAGAGCTGTAGAACCCACATCAAGCATTCACAACTGACATCTGACCACACATCATCCCAGGTATGATTTGCTGGAAAACATAGGGTCTTTGAGCATTACAGCTGACATAACTGACACAGTACTACACATTCAGCAATAGGATGTACACCTGTGATTTTTGGTGCACAGTACATGGCAGGCTGCATAACAGGTGCACAGCAAAACCATGTACATGAGTGCAGTGTTCCCCAGGGGAAGGGGTATCACCTTATAACACTGGCCATGCCTCACACACATGTATACTGTTGCTAGAATGGATTGACTATAGCTGAACTGCATGCTGTTTTGTACCATATGTTATGCATGTTGACAGATGGGTAATGAGAGGACTGAGTGTACTATCATTCTGCAACCTCACCTTTATGTGTGTCTGTGTGTATATATCTGTGTGGGTGGGTGTTCATGTCATCTGTAGGCTCATTGTGGCATAGAGGAGGGAGGATGCTGTATGTAGGATGTGCATGTGTGTGTGTGGTTGTGTGGGTGTCCATGTATGCACATGTGTGACTGTGGAGTTTATGATATGGCAGTACTTCCCTTTGTGATAGTGCAGTACATGGACATGGACTGACACAAGACACAACAGGAATACTTGTCTGATATGTAATCACAGGACAGCTGATGGTCTAATAAGGTCTGTAGCATGGAACATGTACTGGGAGGAAAGTAGATACCTGGAATACCCTCAATATCACATACAGCAGAGAGGTGAACGACAACCCATTTAGGCAGCACTACAAATGCATTGGGGAATTACTAGACAACAGCAGGGAGTGCACACATATATCACAGTTGTCACATGATAGGTTTATTGAGCAGCATGTCAGGCATGTACTGAGCAATTCTTACACATGACACCACAGTGTGTGACATTATGGAGGGAATGTATCAGCCCCTCACATACAGGGGCCAAGCTCACAAAGCCCCATCATACACAGGGTGAACACTGAATGACAGCAGTGAGGCCATGTAAACAATACTATATTCAGGTCATAGAGTGAATGAAGTAACAGGTCTTTTATATTAAAAAAGAAGATTTTACTTTGTCCTAGTTCAGCTTCTTTATTCCAGCTACTTTCCCATTGGGCACCTGTGTTTCAACATTTTCAACTTCTGGGCTGGTTTGGATTTATTTGTTTGTTGTGGCAATATGGTTATTGAATGTGACACCACTGTCCACCTGTGTCCCTAAGTCTGTCATCACACCTTTGGTGTTTAGTGTACCTATGTGGTAATACATGGGTACATTGTATTTCCCAAAGGGGATAACCACACATTTCTGGCCATTAAGCTTGAGCCCATGGCTCTGGCACCAATCATCTGCTTCTGTAATGCCCTTTAGTAGAATACCCACATCATTTTGGGATTCAGCAGTGGCTCCCAGTTTGCAATAATCTGTGAACTTTGTTAGACAGGGTCCCATTGTGTTTGCATGTACTTCAGAGAAGTAGATACCAAACATGAGCGGTCCCAGGATTGAACCCTGAGGTACTCCACTTGTCACTTGTTTGTAGCTGGTATTGGAGTCAGCTACTTTTACAGTGTGTATTCTGTCAGTAAGCCAGTTGGCAACCCATCGTGTGATGTGGAAATGTGTGGCCATACATGTATAGATAGCAATGGTAGATTAACAAAAACAAATATGTCCACATGCACCGTTAATGGGGTTGAGAGGCCCCAAACAATATACGTCTTGTACAAATAGGTATACCCCCCCCCCAGCCAAATACGTCCACCTTGCAATACACTACCAAGTGTTGCAGATCCCATAACCAGGACATGACATGACATGAGCACAAGATGTTAACAGTACTACATCTCACCTGTATGATGTCAGGCTGGTATTGGTAACATATCATGCAGCATAGTCTGGCTCCCATGATAAATGTAAAATGTGGAAGCTATCAACATCCCTAGGATACAGTTACACAGACACATATATGCATATACAGATATACATATATATATATATATATATATATATATATATATATATATATATATATATTTACATATATATAGATATACATGTGACTACACATTCACATGCAGAGATATGTACAGTAAGATACATATGTAGGAGGTGCACAAAATATGGAACAGCCACTATGTCTACAGTTCATACCTGAACAACTGGACACTGTACGGGCCACCCATACAAATGACAATCATTGCCTGCAATGTATACCCACAGGGAGGTCATAAGAAAAAACACCACACACAGGTTTGCAGGAATTGAAAACCTTTATCTGTGTACTATTACAGTTCTATATACTATTTCTACTGTAATTTGGATTGTCTTCACAGACATGGTGTGTGTGTGGGGGGGGGTCACATCTGCTTTCCACATGTGTGCCAGTGGCTACAGACAGACATCCTAAAGACATCATAATAAAGAACAGCTGCTTGCACGTACTGCCCCTGTCAACTACAGCAGAGATATTGGCCAATATGTGTGGACATTATGACACACTCTATACAGTCCAGAGGTATACACAGAACCCCTTAGTGCAAAACATGTGTACCATGCCTGACAACATGGATGTTAACAGCCATGTAGATGGGCATAACACATAACAACTGGTATACATATGCCACCATAAGGTATGCATTTACACACACCTGTCTGGCCTGACACATAATGCCCACTGATACAGGGGTGCCATGGCCACATACTACCCACTAGATGTTGACATACATCTGTACAGCATCCCACTGCTCTGTCTGACACATATGACTGCTAAGGGAGGCCTGGCAGCAGTACATCTGGCAAGTATCTGCACATGACATCTCAGTGGGTAACTACACTAAGCTGCTTGGCATGTAACAATGCACTGTGCAGGCTACAGGCAGACTGGCTCAACACTGGCCTACATCTCCTATGGGGGAATGCACATGTACCTGCTTATATAGCAGGCTGTACAGGCATGTCACAGCACAGGGTAAGATACACCTATGTGAAAGTGCAGAACCACAACCAATGAGAACAGAGCCACAGTCACATATGGCAAGCTAGCATAATATTACAATATATGGACTATCTGTTCAACACTATCCTCATATGTGTCACTCAGACACTACCCCTAAATATACTGGGCCACTACACAGTTTGTTCTGATGGCTGACTGTGGTATGGGGCATGTGTGTATGGCCCTACAAACATTTAAGCCAATACGGTAACATACAGTGGAGCAGCATGTAACATCAGATAGGATGGGACCTAGGACGATGACAACTACCACAGTCTGCACACAGGCCAAGGTACATATTAACACTACACACACTGTCGACATTCACCATAAGTACACAGACCTCAGTACTGTACAAACAACCACAGTATGTCCAGGTAATGTCATCAGATATAACCCTCACTGTACATAACATGTGTAGCAATCTGATATCTCACTGGCTTGTTATCAGATATGGTGACACTAATTATGGTGTACAGCACATATGCACCTATGCATGAACGACATACGTGCAAAGGTTGACAGAGTTGGGGCTGGAAGCACATACACAGGGCCAATATTGGCATGTTGCTGTGATAAACTCATACATTTACTGTTGTAACAGGGTCTGTTACAACATATGCCAAACAACAGATCTAGTTCCTGCTCACAGTGAATGAAAAGGGCCAATACCAACATGATGTTCCTAGATATTGGAGTGTGTTTCCATGCAACTGGCTATGGGACTATTACCACAGCTGTTCTACATGTAATCAGCTAGTGGAGGGCTACAATTCATGCAGAGGCCATCAGCTGATCATGTGCATCACTTAAAATACACATACTGCTGCCTAAGCAAAGCAGGTGTAGGTCTCTACATCCACCAGAGAGGGAGAGGGAAAGGCAGACAGAGGATAAGACAAGTCGGGGAGGGGTGAGAGAGTAAAACCTAAGCATGTTTGTGTCACACACCTACCAGCACAGGGTATCAAACCACTGATGACTAAGTAGTGCTATCACAGGTCTGTGCAGTTAATGGATGCACCACATGGATTACCTGCTGTGGATTCCTCAGAACATATATGTGATGGTGAGTGACATCTGCACCAGGGATATGGTAGCTATATGGTAGGTGACGTACACATGCCTGTCCACATGAACAGGTGACACCATCAACACAGCCACACTCTCACAGGGACACACACACATTGACACACTTGGCAGCACCAGGATTAAAACCCATCAATAGTGGGATTGCCACAACACATCATTCTGCAGATGTCACATGCACCACATGGGTCATATGGAGGTTGGATGGGCAAAGGGTATGGGGAGGTGTCTGACATCAGACAGCATGCATCAGTATGCCACTGGGGGTTGTAGTGAGTGCAGATGTGATCATACGCATACTACAACACACACACAAACACACAGGCAGTCAGTACTGACATGCATGGGTGCATTTCTGCATGGGTATGTGGTGGTTGACTGTGGCAGACAGCTATACAAGGCTAGGTGATGGGTATACCTTGGCATCAGGCCACATGACAATGGTCTGTATTGTGGCTCAGCCCTGTGGTTTCTGCATTTGCCCACACAGGTGTGTATTGTATCCACCATCCAGTCACCTGGGTGGCTATTGCATGTGGCCAATGCTGTGCATCGCCTGCCATGTATGTGTTCCCTAGTCCATGTAATGGATAGTGTCTGGGATGTACACACCTCCCACATGCATGCACAATGACATGTGGAATTGTACCTGGGGTGTTGGGTCCATGTTGTGTACACAGATTATCATCAGATGTGCCACTCATGGCCACCTGTGGCATGAACTAGTAATGGACAGCAGATTAACCCTGCACCTACAATGATAGCATGCTGCCATCATTTCCTGGCATCAGTGGCATCTGTCCATACAGGGCATGTTTTCAGGCATGGTATGTCCTTTGTGGGTCACATGTGATGGCACCACAGGTGTTGCAGTTATTCCAGTGGGGAACATGCGGAAGGTGCACTGTCTGCATGTATGTGCTTATTGGACAGATGGACAGGGTGCCCTGCCCTCTGTAGGCCACTGCAATCACTCCTTAGTTACAATCAGTCACCAATATGCAGTGTACTACACACATATTGGCTGTTGTCTTGGCATATGTGTGTGTGTGCATGTGTGTGTATGTGACATGGGTTGAGAGTGTGCTCTGGGTAATACTGGGGTTGCTAACTGTGATTTCCTGGCTGTGATGTCATGTGCATGGGTATGGAATTGCACCCCAGCCTCTCAGCTATTTCACATCTGGTATCCCTATACAGAGGGCATTGTGATATAGAGCCACCATAAAAGGCATTTGCAAAACCCGCCCCACATTGGGCCCAGGTGTCACAGACTCACACACACACTACGCAGTTATAGTACATGCCATGGAGATTACTGGAGTATACCTTCCTCAAAGGTGTATTTCACATTGGATGACATCAGCAGGACTGCCAACGTAGGCCATTGGATATGTACTGAGCATGACTAGCCTAAAATGCATTGCTCCCCACAAAGACAGTGGAGTGCACAAAAAGCATACACAACCAGCACATGTGGGTTTAGAACCCCTAACAGATGTCTATACCACACTACAAACGTATGCTGTTACAGGACGCACGATGGAGTTTAGTGAACTACAGTTTCCCAGAGGTGTATTTCTAGGTGGATGACATCAGCAGCCTTGCCAAAGATGAGCATTTGAATTATAGGGAGTGCGACTACCCTAAAAAGCATTCCTCTCAACACAGACATACAGATATACACACTTGCCATGTGTGGGAATTGAACTCCTACTCAACTATTTTAGTCACAATATGGAAGTACGCAGTTATGGGATGCAACCTTTCCAGGGATGTATTTCTAGGTGGATGACATCATCAGCTTTACCAAAGTAGAGCATTTCAATTGTAGGGAGTGTGATCACCCTAAAAAGCATTGCACTCTACACAGAGACACACTTGTCACATCTGGGAGTTGAACAGCTACCTATCTAATTTATCACACTACAGCAGTGTGCAGTTACAGGGCATGCTATGGAGATTAGTGGGCTACAGCCTTCCTAGAGGTGTATTTTGAGGTGGATGACATCAGAAGCTTTGCCAAAGTAGAGCATTCATATTGTATGGTGTGACTACCATAAAAGCATTGCTCTATACACAGACAGGCACACACACAAATTTGCCAGGGCTGGGAGTAGAACAGCTAATTACTTAATTTATCACAGTACAGCAGTATGCAGTCACAGGACACACTACAGAGATTGTTGAACGACATCCTTCCCAGAGGTGTATTTCTAGATGGATGACATCAGAAGCTTTGTCAAAGTGGTGCATACAAATTGTATGGAATGTGACTACCCTAAAAGTATTGCCTTCTACACAGACATGGTCAGACACACACAAGCACTTCCACATCTGGGAATAAAACAGCTACCTACCTAATTTTGCATACTACAACAGTGCGCAGTTACAGGATGCGCTACAGAGATTACTGAGCTACAACTTTCCCAGATGTGTATTTCTTGGTGGATGACATCAGCAGCTTTGCCAAAGTACAGCAGTTAAATTGTAGGGGGTGTGACTACCCTAAAAAGCATTGCTCTTTATACAAACACACACAGTTGCCATGTCTGGGAATTAAACCCCTACCTAACTACTTTATCACACTACAGCAGCACACAGCTATGGGACGCGCCACAGAGACTACTTGGATGCAACCTTTCCACGGATGTATTTCTAGGTGGATGACATCAGTAGCCTTACCAAAGTAGAACACTGCAATTGTAGGGAATGTCACCACCCTAAAAAGCATCGGCCTCTACTCAGACAGACTCACACACATGCACACAGTTGCCAAGGCTGGGGTCAGAAATCCTACCTAATTAAAGTAACACACTACAGCAGTGCACAGTTAAGAGACACGCCACAGAGATTACTAGGATACAGCTCACCTAAGGTGTATTTAACAGTAGATGACCTCAGCAGGCTTGTTATAGAGGGGCTATAGGAAGGGCTGTGTGTGTGCATGGGCCATAACCCGTTCATCTCGGGGTTGACATGCCACATGCAGGCACAACCTGGGTCATATTCCACAGGTCCATGTATACAGCTGCTAGATGACTACTTCCTTGAACAGTCATGTTGCACAGCTGGCACATGCACCACATACTCTGTAATGCTGACAGATACCGGTGGCTAGTATCTGCAGTGTGTGACATCAGACCCTCGTGTAGTTGTGGCCCTCTGGCTGTGTGCACTGGGTGGGAGAGCCCTAGATGGCTCCTTGTCACAGTCACCCTCTTCCACACATCTATGTATGCCTACCATTGACTTATTATAGTGTGCTTTCCTTACGTATATGCCTGTAGTTCTATCCACTGTGTGTGCAAAGCATGTGTGGTGCATACTAAGGTGTGTCTGTAGTAACATCTGCGGCTGCCAGATATGTCTGGTCCACTGGTGTTTGCAGACATGGCCTTCATGTGTTTAAGTGTGTGAGCATGCCTAGTGTGGCCGTCTGTATTGCATGCGTGGATCGGGTCCAGGTAGTTTGTACAGCATTGCTGACCTACAGGTCGCATGCTGTCTCTGCAGGGTCTTCATCAATCATTTGACATGAACTGTTACTACATTTCTGCATAGGATGGGGGGGCACACCTGACTATTTCTACACAGGACTGGGGTTCACACCTGACTGTTACTATATTTCTACGTAGGATGGGAGGGCACACCTGACTATTTCTACATTTCTACACAGGATTGGGGGGGGCACACCTGACTGTTACTATATTTCTATGTAGGATGGGGGGTACACATGACAATTTCTACATTTCTACATAGGATTGGGGGGGTCATACCTGACTGTTACTATATTTCTAAATAGGATGGGGGCACACCTGACTATTTGTACGTTTCTACACAGGATCGGGGGGTGCACACCTGACTGTTACTATATTTCTATGTAGGATGGGGTGGGCACACTGGACTATTTCTATGTTTCTACACAGGATTGGGGGGCACACCTGACTGTTAAAATATTTCTATGTAGGATGGGGGGAGCACACCAGACACTTGTACACATTTGCTAGGACTGTAATGGTATGTCGGGTGCTCCATTTCAGTCTTTTGTCTTACCTATCATGCTGGCTAGAGGCATACCAGTGTACTACAGATCTTAGCTTTTAATCACCTACATATTAGTTACTGACTTCCTAACCTTCAGAACTGACATCCCACTGCCTGACCTGCTGTAGTCTGTCTGTGTAGGCCTGTGGGGGAGGTTACCCATAGGCCTCATTCAGACTCCATAGCACAGCCTTTGTTTGTGTTTGTCTACACCTGTCCTGCTGGCTATAACTGTTGTTGGGTATGTGACCCCCATGACTGGCATGTGTGAGTCACTTACCTTGTGGGTGTCCCAGTATTGAGGGTGGTGCTGCAGGACTGCTTATGTCAGATGCACATAGTACCCACCCTACACATGGTTAGACACAGGGAGTGTAATGTTTGGCATCCCTTTTACTGTATGTGAGAGTCGGAGAGAGGTGTTATTCACAGGCTCCCTCCCATGTCAGTGTATGTGCTATGCGTTGCCTCTTTGCCAAGGCCAGGGCATACTGGACACACCTCCTTCTGCCTACTGGGGCAGGCTCAGGTTGTTCCTCCTCTGAGTCACTCTGTGACTGTGCAGGCCTTGGCATTGGTGGGGGACTGTGTGGCCCTGCCTCGTGTTGTTCCAGCTGCAGCTGTTTCTGCAGGATCATATTGTGTAGCATGGCACATACAAGGACAATTTGGGTACATGTAGCAGGTGAGTACTGCAAGGCTGATTGATTGTTATCCTGTGGCCCAGTCTGGCTTTACTGTTGTACTACTTGAAGGCCTTGGCCTGGACAGCAACATATGTAATCCTTTCCAGAATACTGTATTAATATATCTGCTCGACAATTGCATTAGTCTGTGTATATGTATTTCAGAGTCTAAACAGCTATATGACATGGCATATACAACTGTAATAGTACACAAATAAAGCTTTCCCATGTATGCAAACCTGTGTGTGGTGTTATATCCTTTGACCTCTCTATGGGTATATGTTGCAGGCAACAATTGTCATTTGTATGGGTGACTCATGCAGTGTCCATTTGGTAAGGTGGCAACTGTAGGCATACTGGCTGTTCCGTATGGTGTGCACCCTCTACATATGTATCTTCCTATACATATCTCTGTGTGTGTATGTGTAGTTACATTTCTCTCTCTCTCTCTCTCTATATATATATATATATTATATATATATATATATATGTGTGTGTGTATATATTTATATATATATATATATATATATATATATATATATATATATATATATAGATATGTATCTAGATATATGTGTCTGTGTATATGAATCTTAGGAATGTTGATTGCTTCCACATTGTACGTTCCATATGGTAGCCAGACTGTACTACATGATATGTTACTGACACCAGCCTGACATAACACAGTTGGGATGGAGTACTGTTAACATCTTGTGCCCATGTTGTGTCAGGTCCTGGTTATGGGAGTTGCAACAGTTGGTATTGCATTGCAGGGCAAACTTGCTTGGCTATGGGGGGGAGGGATATCAATACATACAAGACGTATGTTGCTTGGGCCCCCTCACCCCCGTTAATGGTGCATGTGGTCATATATGTTTCTGTATGTTCTCTTTTATATCTATAGATATATGTCTGTATATACATATATAGATATATATTTATGCTTACACATATATATTGCTGTATATATATATATATATATATATATATATATATATATATATATATATATATATATATATAGTTCCCCTTCACAAAGTCGAACTGCCACAATCTTGAAATTCATATGGTCTATACCATATGCTCGAAATTGTGGAAGCTTGACTCTGTGAATGGGTAAAGGCATACAGCGCAGAATGGGTGATTTCCCTTTCTGCACTGTAGTGCGATCTTGTAGTTGGAATAAATAAGTAGTGGGTGGTGTGGGGGGTGTAGGGGGGCTTGCACCCTCCAGAAACACTTTGTTGTGTTATGTTTTTCTGTTTTTCAGCTCCCTTTCACAAAGACGAGCTTCAGAAATTCGAGCATATGGCTTTGGTCATATGCCTTTCGAGTTTCTGAACGTTCGACTTTGTGAAGGGGAACTATATATATATATATATATATATATATATATATATATATATATATATATATATATATACATATATATGTAGACATATATATCTATAGATGTATGCATATGTACAAATATATTTATTTATATATATATATATAGATGTATATATAGATATGTATACATAGATATGTATATATCTATTTAGATATAAATATACACACACACACACACACACACACACACACACACACACACACACACACACACACACACACACACACACACACACACATCTACATGTTTAAATACATTTCCTGTACTGTTGAATGTCTGTGCTGGATGATATGTTTGTGAAAACTGCAGGGTTATGTATATGTGATATGGTTTCATGGTAAATCACTTTGGCTATGATGTGCAGCATCCTGGGTTCAAGCCTTGCAGAGCTGTTTATTTTGTTGCTGGGCAGAACAAGGTCCGCTGGATACAGAGTGATTAAGGCACTTTTAAACAGTTGTAAGCAGGTTTGCGCAGGTTTGCATGGAGGTAAGCACCGCTAACTTTCGGTTACAGTTTCTTATACTGAGTTAGCTTCTAAATTACTTAACCTGTGCAGGCATTGCTTACCCTCGCACCAACAGGATTAATCCCATTTACTGCTGCTTAAAAGTGCTTACTCCCACTTACCCCATGCTAATTTCTTTAAATGAAAAAAAAAGGGTTGATAGGAAAGTGGTGAGAAAGGGGCACAAAGAAGGAAAGACAGTGGGGAAAATAGCTAGGGATGTGCAGGAAGGGTATAGGGAAGGTCCATAGCTGCCCATTTCTTCTACAGCAACAGTTGTGCATATACACTGAATTTGGAGGTAGATGTGGACACTCAAACCCCTGAGAGAGGGGTGAGGACAACAATAATACGTTGTGAAGCCAATTAGACCAGATTGCATGTGCCAGTGGACACGTGTGCAAAATGGACAGCTATGTATGGGGCGGGCTTTTTGGGAACAGATTCCCCTTTTTTTCAGGTGAGAGTAAGATTTTAGGATGGGATAGAAGGAATATTTGGGGAGCTAGGTTGGGTAGGTTGACAGACAAGAGAATACAAGACACATACAGGAGCGGTATATGACACATGTGGGGGATAAACACCTTGATGGTGAGGGGTGTTGGGAAATCGGAAGCCCATGAGCCCCCTAGTGGAAACAGTGGGACTGAGGTCCCCACCCATGGGCAGTCACCACTGCACCTTCACAGCCCCAAAGGTGGCTGTGCTGGGGGCTGAGTCGGAGAGCCAGGTCGACCCTCTAGTCACAACATGCGGTCCTCGAGCTGGTGTAGCAGATCTTCAAACTCCCAATTGAGCTCACTACACACCATGATGTGGACCTGGAGGCGGTGATAGGTTCCTATCCACTCCCGCTCCCGGGGGGGTGAGCCCCATCCCCTGAGGCAATTCTACCTGAAGGTGGTGCAGAACCAACCAAAGAGGAGTTTCCCGGTTGGGCGCCAGATGTGCTGCTGCCTGGTGCCATGGCCAGCTGAGGTAAGACAGGTGGGTCCACTGGGACCCGCATTCCCATAGGTGCTATGGTGTTTATGTTTTATCAACATATGTGGGTTAGTAATAGTCAACATATTCCAGGATTAGGTATAACAGCATGCATGAATATTCCCATTAACCCAGACACCAGATATGGAACAGTTGCATAGCAAACAGAACACATGCATATATGGGACCACAGTGGTAATTACAACAGCATGCAGGTACATTGATGACACCATGCCACCAATGTTGGAGTCTTTCAACATAGCACATGCAAAGAAAGAGATTTAAATAAGTATCAAACAATAGGACATATGTCCCAACATAACAGTTAAGTCAGTATATACCAATTGAGTTGGGTATTTAGTTTATTGTTCCAGATATGGTGGGGGGAGACAAAGATGTGAATTCACGACTAGTATATTCTTGTAGTTTGCATTACTTTCCTAGTCAGTGCCATTATCTGTACCTTACAAGTATTAGTACACTGCCCTATTGCCTTACTTTGGACAGTGGTGTGGCTGTTGACAACTATATGCTTAAGCTGGTTTTACCTGCAGTATACACCTCTTACCTGGTATACCTGTGCAGGAATTGTTTGTTAACACTAACTGTTTCTAGACATACTCCCAGATGGGTTATACACATACCTGTCCATCTCTTTTTGCACAGACTCTGGGCATGTCTTGACTTACAACACTCTTATACATTATTTCCTAGACAGTTATATTATGTAGCACAGTGTGGGTGACATTGATGAGTGATACATTATTCAGAGCAACTGCAACACTCACAATGCCATACAATGCCAGAGTAAACAGTACCAGTAGAGGGTATCAATCTTTTATTTCTAGACACAGTGTTCTTATCTGATGGACCTGTGGGAGCAAGGTTTGTTAGCATGTTAAAATGTTGCCACAAAGATTACCAGATTCCACATTAGTATTATGCACATACATCTCACTCTGTTGCTGTACACACTGTGGTCACAGCTTGACAACATGGGGGTGTAGATGGGACATACTTAGCTTATTACTCTCATAACAGTTTGGGGAGTTTCTAGAGTGACAGGTTTGTTCTTATAGATGTGTGACAATCAGTTGTATTTCGTGTTTGCTGCCTATATGTCTGGGATCATCCCACTGATTCACCAGGGGGACAGATGACAGGCAGCAGATATGGACTGATTTACTGGACATTCTGGACATATCTGTATAGTTGTGGGATGTGGTTCTGTATGCAGCCTACTAATACTCCCAGGATTCTAACCATGGCTGTGTGTGCTAAAAATACAACAGTTCATGTCTCAGTTGCGTGTGCTATTTGGATTTTGTTGTCTGTCTTTTCACTGTTTTCTGTCTATGTCTCTCTCTCAGTTGTACTATATGACCTCTTGGGATTACACCAGTCATATACAGACATTCCCACAAATTTTATTTATGTTGCACAGTGTAGGTAACAGTGCTTAATACAACAGTACTATTAAGTGATTGCAAATCTACATTACCATATGAAACCAGAGTTAACACATGCAGTCCAAACAGTTAGACCTTTATTGTCAGGTTATTATGCTTTTATTTACATACAACATATATGAGACTCTTCCTTAAACAATACAGGTTTTATGCAGGCAATTAACTTACTAATACTTTTAGATTTATTTCCTATGACAGTACATTCAAGAGTATTACTAACCTATCTCACTTCACAACTGCTCCAAGTGATATCCATGGGCCTCCTAGTTCGCAGCCCGCTCACTAGCCTCTGTTAAGGACATGAGAGGAATATTTAGCCATACCTATTCACAATATACATAAGCTGGCAATTATTAAACAGGTAGTGGAGTGATACTTACACAGAGCTGGGAACTCCCCTGTCCTCCTAGCCACTTGGATCCACTAATCCAAGAGTTCCCCCTTTCAATGCTTCAGGTCGGCATAGTGATGCCTGACCTGCTCACCAGTTTAGGTTATGCCAGTGGCACTGATGAGGTCACGGGTGAGACAGTCCCAGGCTTCCGCTTTATATTAGGAACCCTGGTACTAGCCCTGCAGCAGTCTCTGCTCATGGTCTTTCATAAGGAGTCCTGCCATGACTTTGGACTCCTGGATGCCCCAGCACTGCACCTGAAAGCACACACCCTCTCCCATTCCAGACATAGTGCCTGCAAGGAGAAGCTACAGCCAGTTATGAGATGTATTCCTGCCTGTTGGGTTTAAATAGGGCTGATTTCCCACACTTTACCGTGATTGGACAGTTTTGAAAAGACTAAGCTATGGGCAAACCTGCTTACCTAAGATTGGCATTGTTTAAAGGGGTATACCAATGGGCAAATTGAGTTAGCTGGCCTACACATTGCTTACACCTACTAAGCTGGGCTGTGCAATGCTTAGTGCTGCTTAATATTTAATTTGCATTATATTTGCTTTTTGGCATTTTTTTATTATTTATTATTCATTACATGTTATATATATGTCTGGTATCCATGATTCACGTGTATGTACACTGTATGGGGTCCTTGTGTTTATTACTGGGCTTCAACACTTTATTACAAGGACACCTCACATCTGGGCTTACTGCAGTACTCCAGTTCACATATTTATGTTACGTAGTAGGTTATACAACATCTGCTGTGGTGCAGTGGTTAGTGATGCTGCCTCACAGCAAGAGGTTCTCCAGTTCAATCCTCAGCTGGGGTGCCTTCTGTGTGGAGTCTGCATGTCCTCCCTGTGGTCACATGGGTTTCCTCTGGGTGCTCCGGTTTCCTCCCACATCCCAAAACATGCTGTAGGTGGATTGGACACTCTAAATTGGCCCTAGGTGTGTGTGTGTGCCTTCTGTGGAAGGTTGGGTGCCAGGCTGGCAACTCGACACCGTAACACTCCACTGTCAATCATGAGCAGACAGGTGATCTGCTGTGGCATCCCCTAATCAGGAAAAGCTGGAAGAAGTAGGTTATACAACATAAGACTGCATATAGATTCCTTTCACATGTTCAGTTTGATTTTCCTATAGTGAGGATTTGTTTGGTGATACCTCAATCTTATGTACTGTTGTGATGGTGTAGTGATTAACTACTGTGACTATAGTGTATTGGGTCCTGGGTTCAAGACCTGCAAAGGTTGTTTGTTTTCTTTCTGGCCACAACAGCGGTTGTTGCATACAGAGTGATTAAGGGACTTTTAAGCAATTGTAAGTGGTTTGCACGGGTTTGCATGACGTTAAGCAATGCTAACCTCTGGTTAAATGTGCTTACAGAGTGTTAGCTTCAATATTGCTTGACCTGTATGTGCATTGCTTACCCCCATGCAAGTGGGCTTAAACCCACTTACTAGTGCTTACATATACTTACTCCCACTTACTACTGCTTACTAGTGCTTACTCCTGCTTCCCACTGCACTAATTTAGACAGTAATGTCTAATGGTTCTTGGGAAGGTGGGGGATTTGGAAGCTGTATAGAGTTATCATTCATTACACATTTTACCTTCTATTTGTATCCCTGATTCATGTGTGCATATGCTGTATTATCTGTAGACTTTGCAACATTATGACACTGACACCTCACTTCTGCATTTAATGCAGTACTCCAGTTCACAAATATATGTTATTTAGTAGGTTATGCATCTAAAAATGTTGGTCATAAAGTGATTTGACATGGAAAATGGACATTAGAAATCAAGGTGAAGGAATCGAGAATTTCACCTAAAACATGGACAAACAATCCTTGGGAAAAAATTGTAACTCTTATTGAGACATTAAAAATGAACCCTAAATAATTAATGCATAACTTTATACTTTATTAATTGAATATTATAAATTTTTGTTACTAATTTCATATATTTTATAAATTTTTTTCCCTCCTTTGTTCAGGTCATTTCTACATAGTATATATAAAGGTTTATAATACTTGCTTATTGATGATTGTATTGTTAAACATTATATTACTTGGAAAATAAAAAAATTATTTGAGAAAAAAAAGAAAATGGAATGCATTGTAGTGGGACTCGAACTGGGAATGACTGCTCGTAAGGCGAATGCTCTGCCCACTACACTATTGCTATCCTGCTTCATTTGCACATATCCTGCTTTTTATCCTCTTCTGCCATTTAAGCTGCATTAACCATAGCTAAGCAATGGGCAAAACCATGCACCTACTGTTAAATTTAATCTGTTTCATAAAAAAAAAATCTTTATATTTGTTGTTTTAACTATTGCTCTTGTACACGTTGGGTGGATGTTGCTGGGGATATGCATACACCTATGTCAGTCTTGCTCATTCTTTTATGACTTGTCTGCTGTTCATCATTGCAGGGGCATGTATATTCTGAGAGCTCTGCTCTCAGACACGCCCCCTGCACTCTTACATGCTCCATGAAAGATTAGGAGCCGAGGCAGAGTGCTTTCATTAATATGCATGGCACACTGCCATTCTGCTCCTAAATGGCCATTTCTGTGCAGGACTATGGTAGTCCTGCATGGAAGGATAGTGAATCTGGGGGAACTGTCTATATCTAAAGAGACTATAGTCATACCTATGTCTCAAAGTTTACTATAATCGATTAATGTTATTATTCTTTTAATATTGTCATAGGCATTTCTTCCTTTTATAAATCCCATTTGATCTTCATGTATTAAAATGAGAACTATTTGCATAAATTCCCATAAACATTTTATAATCTATGTTTAGTAATGTTATTGGTCTATAGGATGTACAACATTTTTTATCTTTGATTTTTTTTTATTGTAGATATTGAGTATTTCAATGATGGTGGTATAATTATTTCTTCTTTAACTATAGTGTATACCTTTAAAAGTAAAGATAAAGATTGTTTTGCCATTCGTTTATACATTTCTGGTAATATATTATCTGATCCAGGCGCTTTGTTTGTTTTACGTTTATTAATTTGTGATTTAAGTTCTGCCATAGTAATTGTTTTTTGATATTTAGAATATGTCCTTGTGTTAATTTAGTATGTATATTTTTATTAAGACATTTTTTAATCTTATTAACTGGTGTGGTAAGGGAATTTGTAGAATGAAGTCTGTTATAATTAAGTCTTAAGGCTACTAATATACTATTTAGATCAGTAACTTTATTTTTAGTATAGGGATTACAAATGTATTTTATTTCTTCACATGTAATAATTTTTTAGTTCTGTTTGCTAATTGTATTTGATTAGTAGAATTCGTGGAGTATGAATTTAATTTGATTTTTTTCTAGATTAGTCATGGTTTTATGGTAGAGTATCTCAGTGTATTTATTATTAATTTGAACCAATTCTCTTATTAAATCTGATTTCCCTTTTTGTATTTCAAGTTTGATTTTGTCTGCTTTATTCAGTAGTTCCATCATGTCTTTGTTCCATATTTTCATTTTATTAATATACCAAGATAGTACTCTACCATAGATATTTGCTTTTAGAGAGTTCCAAATGTAAATTTCCAATGTATCTTTAGTCATGTTTATTTCAAGAAAAGTTTTTATTTAATTTAAATAACATTCTTTAAAGTCTGTTAGTTTTGTTATATATGATGGCATTCTAGTAATGGGTATTGATTGTATAGGTTCAAGATGTATCTATTCTAGAGTTAGTTTTATGTCTATGTGAATAAAAGGTAAAAAAAAAACAGAGAGTTAGGATCAGCAAATGTGTTAATATCTTTAATAATTGCAGTTTCAAAAAACTTTTTTAAAGCTCTTGATGTGGAAGATTTTTTCTTTTTACATTTTGTGTCAGTATCTTGATCATCCATGATACAACTGAAATCTCCCACCATTATTAATCTGGATTTTGTAAGGTGCATTATTTCTTCTAAATGCTGGTTTACTGTTTTTATTCCAACCCCTGGAATCCAGTAAATATTTGCTAGTGTATATATTTTCCTATTTATTTCAATTAAAACTAAGCAAAACATTCCTGAATAATCTTGATAAGTATTTATTATTTTAGGTTCAAGCAGTACATTCTTTAATAATATAGCTACCTCTCTCCTTTTCTGTTTAAATTGAGAACTTGCCAATAAAGTGTAATTATTAAAATTTAATTTGTTCTTGTCTTCCTCTAAAAGGTATGTTTCTTGAAGATATACCAAGTGTGGATTATGTAAGTTTATGTACTTGAACAAACTTTTTCTTTTGATATTGTTATTTAAACCACTAACGTTAATTGACAAACATTTCATTTTTAATAAAGTTGTAGAGTTATACAGTAGTATACTTGCATGTCTTTTGAAAATTGAAATGTATTATTGGAGAATTTAACACATTTTGATATGTTATTAAATTACGTACATTTGTAAGAGGCACCAAAATACTAAAAAACACAAAATTATTAAGTTTAACTATTTTATATGTAAATCCAACAACCAACAATATGAGGTATTAAACCACTTGCCTGAATAGTTTAACTACCTGAGCAGTCTTTCTAACCACTATTATTATATACATTTAATAACTCATTACCTAGTTGTTTTTGTAGGTATGTTAAGTTTGTTATGAGTGTTTACGATTCAGAATGTGATAATGTAAAAGTCTTTGTAACAGTTAAATAATCTCCAGACATAGTAAGCATTTAAGCTTAAGTTAATTTTCTTAATGTAGAACTCTTAAAGCAGAAAACAAACCTTTCAACTAGTACAAAATACTTAGTTATAATATACATAAAATGCATATATTTCAAAATAAGTCACCTAGACAAGTAACTCAAACATTGTTAAATTCATATTCAAAAGCATTTGAAATATTTTTTCTTAACTTTCATACAGTGTCACTTTCTTTATAGTTCTATTGTGCGCTATTGAAGCTTATTCATTCTATTAGTATGATTTTTATATATATGTATATGTTCGGAATGTCAAGTATTGAATTACTATACAATCACCTGAGGTTATCTCTCCCTTATTATCACAAGTTTTCATATTATTACATCGATAGAATGACCCCCTTTGCTTATGATGTTGGAGTCTTATTTTCTGTTAGTCAGCATCCATTAAAGTATATTATGCATAACATATATGATTCTAGTAGTAGTGTTTGAGTATATAATTAACTCTAGAAATGTCACATATCATAAAATCAGATAAGGTATTATATTAATTATAAGCTTCCTTTCCCCACCTCCTGATGCAGCATAGAAAGATGTTAATACATCAAGAGGGTAGTGGTACTACCATTATGCAATTATTGTGTTTTGTTACAATAGTAATTACTCATGTTCAACAATGCATTCATCTCAATTGCTTCCAGTAAACTAGGTTCTAATTACAAGTATTAAAATACTGTTAATCTTGATTGTGTGTCTATTCTTTGCCCTTCTCCTCTAATTAGATTACTATACAGGTATAATATTAAACATTATGAGCAGGTATTATTGTAAAATTCTGATTATAACTAATGTCATAATGACTTTCTTATGATTATAGAGCTTTATTATGCAAAATAAGAGAAGGTCAATAGAGAAATCATTTGAGCATAGATTTTCTATACAAGGCTTTTAATTGTATATAATGGTATGTTCTAGCTGTAAATTAAAGTGTGTTTTCTCATAAAGGTGTTTATTTACTTTAACAGCTAGAAGTCTGCTTCTGTTTATGGTAATACATATCTTTTTTGTATGTAAACATCATTTACTCTGTGTCTGCTTTGCTTAGGGATTCTGTATACAGGGTCCAATTTGGGTTTCTTTTTTTTATCATTTCAACTGTTATAGCTTATTTTTGGCTTCTTAAGTATTTAATGTCATTATTTTTGGTTTCTGATTTCAAAATATTTAAATTTCATTAGTTTTGTGAATGCTCACTACTCTGAGCCCTGCAAGCAGTCTAACAGCACCAGAAGTGTTTAAGCGAGGTCGCAGTAGCTTTTGATGATGAAAAAAAAACTTACAGCTCCACAAGAAGGAGAGCAATGGCTCGCAGGGTCAGCGGGAACTTAATTATGCCCAAAATTGTTAAAGGAGAAAGCCATAGCTCATGCTGCTGCATACTTTAATGGATGCTATTATAATATTTTACATATAGGTAAAATTCACTATTTTGTTGATTTTTAGATGGTGAAAAAATGTCCAGAAGACAAACAATGTCACTGACTGTGTTCTGGACATGCAAAACACAACATTCACAATGTGACTATTAAAGCATCACTTTGAGCATTGTTTATGAGTCTGTCCAAACAAAATAATTAAAATAATGCATTAGCAACTTCCAAACACACAGTGACCTCAGATAATCAAATCAATACACTTACTATATATTAAATAATAAGCAAAGCCTGTCTTCCCATTAAATAGCATTCTTTTCCAGTAGATATATCACTCTAAGCATTTATATATAATACCTTTTTTTAACATTCAGTGATTAGTCTAAACTATTTAACATTCCTTTCTCATTTAAGCTGTATATCAAGGGTAAACCATATAGATTCCATTTATTCATTTTTTTCTCTTTTAATATAGTATAAATAGACTTTTCTGATGTAACATTACTTCTATAGATGCTTCTTAAAGAATAAGAGAAGAATTTTGTTAGTTTTAAATGAGTTAAAGAATATTTGTTAAAAGTACCTGTTTTAATCGGTGACTTTCATTATCGAAAGTTTAGTTGCTACATTTTGGTTTGTTGTCTAAGCTTTTTTAAATCCTACTCATCCTATGTATTTATTTGTCCTTCAGTTTTTTTTCTTTTGTTCTACAGTTTTCCAACTGTTGTTTTCAGCAATTCTTTTCAGTGTACTATTAGTCCAGTCCATTGTTTCCTCTTGAGTTAAAACATTGTTTTTAAAAAGTATTTTGGTGCTAGTTCAACTGTTTCAAATATTTGTATTCCTTCTGGAAGAAAGATTTTCACTCTTGGTGTGAGTAGCAGATGTGTTTTCAGTTGTTTCATTTTAGAGCTTTTATTAAAGGAAGGAATTCTCTTCTCTTGGAGACAACAGTTTTGGAATAGTCATTGTCAAATCTGATTAAATCATCCTGAAATGTAATAGGTGAGATAGCCCAAGCATTTCTTAGTATAAGCTCCTTATTTTGAGTAGAAAAAAGTCTTACAATCATGGATCTTGGTTTATTTTTTGGTGCAGAAGTATTTCCTACAGCTGTTAATGATCTGTGGGCACGTTCAATACCATATGAAAGTGCCTCAGGCAATTACAATATATCAGGAATCCAGGATGTGAGAAAGTTACCAACTCCATTGGTAGGCTTTGGAACTCCCTCCCAACCAGCCTAAGAATTATTATCTCACTCAACCAATTCAAAAAACACCTCAAAGAATTCCTCAAGTCACACTGGCTGTGCCCCTGTACCAAACCTGACTAACAAAAAGTCCAGGCCTGTACCACCCCAGAATTCCACCACTTCCCTCTAGGACGACAATTGCAATTGAAGCATGTGAGATTATTTACTTAAGTTCTGTGCCTGTTTTATATAGTGTGTAAAGCCAATTGTTGTATTTTTATTCTCTATTTCAACTACATGTATAGCCAATTGTTTTATTTTTATCTCTATTTCAAATATATGTAAAGCCTATAGTAATTTTTACTGTCTTAGGATCTATTATGTTATCTGTACCTTCTTCTTGGAGCTTTTCTCCCCGGGCCTCTACTGAAAATGGACATGTATCCAGCTAGACTAGCCCGGTAAACAAATGTAAAATAAAATAAATAAATAATAAGTTGTCTCCTTCGCTTTTCTCAAGTAGTACATATGTCCAGATGTTGTTCCTCCTTGTTCTGTTTTCGAGGTCATTTAATTTTTCCAGTAAATGTGTATTTTGTTTTTTTAAGAACTCTGTTTGATGTTCCTCTTCTATGAGCCTAGAGTCCATGTCAGTTAGTGATTGTTCCATAGCTGATATCTGTCCTTTTTGCTGCATAAGTATTTCTTGAAGTTGTTCTAGTTGCTGTGTACATTTATCTTTGAAAGACTCCAGTTTGTTATCCATCTTGTCAATTTTTAGTGACAGATCCTGAATATTAGATAGAACTGATTGTAGTTCCTTCTTAAGTGAAGAGTCCTGTGATGAGTTTATTAAATGACTCATTCTGAAGTATTCATGGTGTTTTCTTTCTGCTGCCTAATTTGACAGGATTATTTTGGTGCTAGGCAATAAAAGTTCTTCTGTATATACTCCAAGATATTAGTAGTTGTTTGATAGTAGAGTAGTCCTCATATTGTTTCTTATTTCATAAAATTCCTGTCAGAAATAGTATTGATGTAAGAGAGCTATGAGAATGTGCTGCTATCAGTTCAACATCTTGGCCATGCCCCCCAAGTCAACCAAGTTCTGATAGGTGAATGATCCAAATGTGCAAATGTACACATGAAATAGCACAGTGTTTCATAAACATATATATTGTCTTCCAGATAACAGTCTCAAAATATTCTCAGAATATCAACCATTCTGGTACCAACCCCAAGAAATAAAAGGCACATATATAAATTAGTAATGAATGAATAGAGTGCAAAGCCAGTTTAGCTGATTATATGCTTGTTGCATCCTAAACATATTCACAGACTACTCATTTTGGTGGCAACACCCAAGAACTGAAAAACACAAATATGTAAGCAGTATTACACCCTCCCATCAATATCATCATTCTTAATTTGAGATAGCTGATGGTATGATTCTACTTTATTGAATTAGATTTCAGTGACAATTTGTATGTGTTATGTCTGTTTTAATATGCATTTTTATCCATGCCATATTTAATTTTATTTACTGTATTATCAAATTTACCTCTTTGATCAAACTATGTTCAGCAGAGGTATTTTACTATGTGTTTGTGTGTGTGTGTGTGTGTGTGTGTGTGTGTGTGTGTGTGTGTGTGTGTGTGTGTGTGTGTGTGTGTGTGTGAGTGCACACAGTTTGATTCTCTTTTGTTATGGGGACTGTCTTTGCTTCCTGCTATTTACTTCCTTCTCTTCCTGCATTGGTTAATTTCCAATTTGTGGGACATTATTTTTCACTTTCTTCAAGAGTTAGTTTTTACCTTTATAGGTGTGTTTTGCTGTCCCTAATAAAGCAATGCAGTTAAAATTTGTGTTGTTGGAGGTTTTATTAATTTAAAGTTTGTTTAATTTGTGCCACAATACACCAACATATAATTTCTAAATGTGGCCATATTCAGCCGCAAGCTTTACTCCCCAATCCCTGATTAACTGACAAGCACAAACCCAACTAAACAATGGACTGTCTCTCCAGAAACAAATGTTTAGCAAGGAGACAGTGATTTATTTGAAAGAAAGCCTTGCTAAGGTTAATAAAAGTAACATCAACCTAATCAACAGTCCTAAGCAAATAGTCCCAAAAATATATAATGTTAACTATGCTGGGTAAACCTTTTTAAGTCATACTGAAAGATGTTTATCTTTCTAACACATTGAATCTTCCCAACTATGCCAACATGAACCAAATTTTCTAGCATTATTGTGCAACACAGAACAACAGAATAATATATATATATATATATATATAAAATTCAGCAACATCCACAGGCCCTGCTCAGTAAAAATGGGCAAAACATAAGCTTTCTTCATTCCCTTGCAACTTGACTTTCCAGTAGTGAAATACCTATGGTAAAAAGTAGTGCTAAAAATAAGTTAATACAGCCTCCATGACCAAACAGCAGTTGCAGTTGTCAGGTCTGCTCCACCTATCCCCATAGAACTTGCTTTGTCAGTATCATAAAAGCTAGCAACGCCTTACTAGTGAGGCATAGCAAATTGCAGTCAGATTGGATTACAATGCATAATAACCCTATCTACAGGAACTAGAATCACTCAGCATTAAACCCCAAACCATTTTCCTAGGTGATCTAATCTATATATATACAGTCGTGGAAACCTACACCACCACTTGTGCACAAGCATAGAGATTCCTGGACTTTGTCAATGCAAATTTATTTTTTATTTTTTCTGTATTTGACATTTGCTGACTGGGTTAGTCTGACTGGGCTGAAGTCCTTTTTCAGTGGAAGCCCAGGAAGAAAAGCTCCTCAATTACAAAAAACAAGTAGAAAAACAAACGTCAAGTAGAAAAGCAAAATCTCAGATACATCAAAAATGAAAGTGAAATATATATAACCTAAATACATGATTAACAAATCCAGAAAGTATATACATTTTTACATCAATAAAATCAAGCTGTACAGTCCTATGACCTAGAGCAATTTGTCAGACTGCTCACTAGGAGAATAACATCTTGGATCTTGTCCTAACTAATATGGGAACATCTTGTACCATTCCTTGCATATTTTCATTACTTGTTAAGTCTGATCATAAAGTAGTCTCCTTCAAAATAAAGCCAGAATGTTAGAACCCTTGTCACAAAAATAAACAAACAGCTTAGGAGCTTGCAAACAATGAAAACCAAAGGAACCAGAGCTGGTGTGAAAACAAAAAACAAAATCCACAAAACACACAACCATGTAATTCAAAGAAGGAAAATTAATAAAAATTAAGCACTTTCATCCCAAAAAAAATATGTTGGACTTCTTCTGAATATTACAAACAATCACATAAATGCATTTATACTACATACAATAAATTAATATCCAGTCAATTCAAGCTCTTTAATTAGCACCACATTACAATAACTGAATAAATGTATTTATTTATTTCAGTTTGATGACTGGGGAAGTCCACTGGGCCAAGAAGAGCCTGTTTCCAGTGGAGATCTGGGGAGAAAAGCTCAATTAACAATAACAAACATGCATAACAGACAATATATAACATATGCTGGGAGAAACAATTTAACAAGTATGAAGAGATAACGTTATATACATAGCAGCTTTAGTGACAGTGGACATACGTTCTTTTAATCTTTGTTGAGTAAGTTTGTAAACACACAGTTACAATATTTCATAGGATAAAAATATAAATCCCAAATTAATTAAAGCACATCCATAAATGTATTTATGAAACCAGCACATGTTCCCAAAGTTCTAGATACAAACAATGTAATTTATGCTGAAGGAAAACCTTAGCATTATCAGTATAATTTGTGATATTATTTGTCTAAAATTAATAGCTTATTTACTACTAACGTATCCCTGACTTCCAAGATTAACATCAAGGATAATGTTGATTCTGAGTCTTTAAAAGAGTTTTTGCAACTATTTGATGAAAAAAAAGCTTAAAAATTATCAAACAGTAATACGTGAGAACTTTTATTTGATTAATGCATCAGGCTGAGAAACATTCCCAGAGGTTTGTGATGTTTAAATTTTCCAATGGATTTACAGCTAATGACCCTTTGTATGCTATTATGGTCAATTATTTTAATGAAACAGGTCTGCAGGTGTTAAGATTGCTCATTAAAAACAATGAACAAGTTATTGAGACCCTTACTAATGAATTGAGTGATCTTGACAAAAAAATCACAGGATCTACCCATTACAATCAGTTTTCGTCAGAACATAAAACTATTTTCCATTTCCTTGGATCATAAAACCCTAACCATCATTGATAGGAAGAAAAAGAACCTTGATAGGGTTATTACAGCTTATGACCAAGGTGATGCTTACCTAAATCTCCGTCATCCAATGGTTTCTCTCATCGGCCATCACATGTGTCCCATCCATAAGCTTTGGTGATAGAAGAAAGTACCAGGGTGGATAATTCAACTACTTCTGGTAAAAATGAAGATGAGGGTTTTTTTGTATAACAGTGGTGCAGTTTTTGTTCCAAAACCCCAGAGGCCATCCTGAGAAGATCTGAAAGATTAGTCAGCAGAATTATTTACAACTACCTCATCCACAGAACAATTTTTTGTTTTGGGTCGGAACAGTAGGGGGAGAGGCAGCCAGATGAAGAAAAACTGAGGCAGGGGATGAGGAGCACTACTTCACCCTCCTTGATATTATTTGACTTTTAATAGATAATAATATTTATAATGTCACCACTGAGAACTTTTCAGATGATGAAATTGCTATTTTGCTATTTTGAAAAAAGGTTTTTCATGTTTGCCTAGTCATTGAGCTGATTTGTCATGGACATTGATTGATCTGAAATTATTTTGTCTTAAGTTACATTTGAAATATATTATGAATTATGTTAACATTTCTAATGGTTCTAAATTTAAAAGGTCATATACTTTTAATTCACCATTATATTCTTCTATTGAAGTGTTTTGTGATGTATGTGAAAAGGATATTATTTAATAAAGTAAAGAAACAACTAAGTACACAAATTTTTAGTCCAGATATGGTTGAAAGGGGGGGTTGTTAGTAATCTTATGAAAAAAACAAAAATTGAAGGCAGGTAATGGATGTGGATGGTTATGTATTTTAATGATTGTGTGTGTACTACTGAAGACATTTTGAGTAATGATGGCAAGTATCAGTGAGGTACTTTAGTTTTCTTACATTTATTTATTTATTTATTTATTATCAGTTTGATTACTGGGGAAGTCCACTGGGCCAAGAAGTGCCCATTTTCAGTGGAGGCCTCGGGAGAAAAGCTCCATAAACAATTTAATACATATAGGATACAAAATGTAGGATAAAGGTTGCAAAGTGAAATACATACAATGCAGGTTTGCAAAAATATCAATAAAGGTTACAATGTGAAAATACAAGAGTTGGATTCAAACATTTGAGACATAGTATACATTATGAGATGGTTTAACAACTTGACTGCAGAGGGTTTTTTTTTTTTTTTTTTTTAACAATATTTACATGTTAGGAGTTAGTTAAATCTGCTGGTTCTAGATCCTTAGATAAAATAGAAAATAAAGAGAGTGTAGTGAAGAGGGAGTAGAGGGGAGCTTAGTGGGGAGTCCCTAGGATTTATGTGGGGTGAAAGCAGGAGCATTTCCATTTAGAAGATAGGTGAAGAAAAAGTTGGCTCTTGAAGGATTCGATGTTGGGCATAGTCCTGAGGAAAGGAGGCAGAGAGTTCCATTTTCTGCCTAGAGAGAAGGATAGCAAAAGCTGGCCAGCGGGTCGCTTGGGTTTGGGAATGGAGATGAGGTTTTGGTGCTCAGATCTCACTGACCTGTTAGGGGTGTATGGAGGAAGGATGTCTTTTAATACTGGGCATTTGTCTGGGGAGAAAATTAGTTTGTGAGCGGTAATTAGTTGAAGATAGTCTAGGTGGTTAGGGAGTTCTAACCAGTTCAGAGAGTGCAGGCTGAGGCAGTGGCGAGTTGACGTTTTGGATTTAGTTGCAAATTTAGAGATCTTATTATAGCAAGCTTCGAGCTTAGAGGTGTAGGTGGCTGATAAATTGGTTAGTAGAGGGGCTCCATATAAGAGGGAAGGGAGCAGGTAGGTGATTGCCAAGGTGTTTGTAGTAGAGTTGGAAAGGAAATGATTGTTCCTATATAGCATATCTAGCTTTTGTGGGTTTTCTTTATGTTTTGTTGAAAGTGGAGATCAAATTTGAGGTATTCATCTATGGTAATGCCAAGGAGTTTTGCAGAGGGAACCACTTCAATGGCAGTGTTAGTTTGGCTTAGGACATTAAAATTGTTTTTGTCCAAAGAGGAAGTCTTGGAAGGGAGAAAAAATAGTATTTTGGATTTACTGGAGTTGAGAGAAAGGTAATTTTGGTGCATCCAGTTCTCTGTGGTGGTGAAGGCTAATTGGGTTTTGGTCAGTAGTTCAGGAAAGTTTGGGGCAGAACAGTTCAAGGTAGAGTCATCAGCATATTGGATGACTGTGATGTCAGGGATGAAGGTGTGAAGGTTATTTATAAAGATGTTGAAAAGCATGGGTCCAAGGATAGATCCCTGAGGAACGCCAGTGGGTGTAGGCAGGAAGGAAGAGAAAGAGTTCTTCCATTTGACTGCTTGAGATCTATCAGAAAGATAACTGGAGAACCAGGATAGAGTATTTGGTGAGAGATGGAGATTAGCCAGATGATAAAGAAGGTGTGGTGGGAGATGGTGTCAAAGGCTTTTGAAAGATCTAGCAGGACTGCGGATACGAGTCCAGAGTCTCGTGCTTGATTGACAGTTTCAAGGAAGGAAAGTAGAGCAGTTATGGTACTGTGGCCAGGACGGAAGCCATGCTGGGTGGGTGTTCGGAGGTGATTCTGAATTAGGTAAGGTAAAAGTTGATGGTGGACACATTTTTCTAGAATTTTAGATATTGGGGAGAGTAGGGCGATAGGGCGGAAGTTAGAAATAGTAGCGTTTTTGCCTCCTTTGTGAAGAGGAAGTATGTAGGCTGAAAGCCAGAGTTTTGGAACATATGACTCATTTATGGATCTATTAATTAGAATACTAATTGGGAGAGCGATTCCTTCAGCTGCATGTTTGAGGAAGCAAGAGGGAATGTTGTCAGGGGCAGTGGAGCATGGCTTTAGCTTGGATAGAAGCTTTTTTATGGTAATTGTGGAAACAGGTTTGAGATGGAAGTTGATGGGATTGTTGTTTGGGTTGCAGGGTGATGTAGAGAGGAAGTTAGATGGGTTATTATTAGGGAATGTTTTGGTTAGTTTAGCTATAGATTCTGTAAAGAAGATGTTGAACTGGGAGCTCAGTTCACTGTCAGTTAGATTAGGGTCAGGGCAAGGGTTGTTTTGAGATCCTGGATGAAGTAGGGAGTTGACTGATTTCCAGAACTGTTTTGGGTTTTTATTGTTATTGGACTGTAGTTTATTGTAGTAGTTTTTTTTGTCCTTGGTAATAAGTTTTTTTTACTTGATTGCAGAGTTGGGTATAAAGGAGTAAGGTAGAAGGCAGTTTATTTTTTTGATAGAGCTTCCAGGATTTGTCTCTGTGTCGCATAATTTGTTTAGTTTCTTTGGTCAGCCATGGGGCAGAATTAGTTTTTATTCGTTTGTTTCTTAGTGGAGCTAGTGAGTTAAGAGTATCTAGGAAGATAGAGTTGAAGTGCACAACAGCATTGTCGAGTGAGAGGGTATTTAGAGATTGCCAGTTAATTTGTTTAAAGATGTTTGAAAAGGTTGAGGGGTTGAAGTTGCTGAGGTTATGAGTTTGAATGTAGAGATGCTGGTGTTGGATGGAGCTGCTTGATCGATGGATGAAGGCAGGGAGATGGTCGCTGAAGGTGTCAGGGATAGTGCCACTGGAAGTAATTTTGTTTGGATGGGAGACTAGAATCCAATCTAAGATGGACCCTGGGGGTGATTTTTGTTAGGACGAGTTATTGAAGAGATTACTTGGGTGAAGTTGAGAAGGTTAATGGAAAGAGAGGGGGATGGTATGTTTATTTTATTCCAATCAATATTGACATCACCTAAAATATAGGTTTCATATTTTATTTTAGTTGAGGCCCAGAATAGAATGTCTTCAACTATGGAGATATTGTTGTCAGGGGAGATGTATAAGGAAATGAAGCAGATATTTTTATGTTTATTTAATCGGAGGCTTGCTGTGATTTCGGAATTTTTGAATTGGGTGGTAGGAATTTGAAGAGGAATTAGAGAGAGAAGATTAGAGTAAATTAGAGCAGAGCCTCCACCTTTTTTATTTAAGCAGTCACTTCTGAGGATGTTGTAACCAGGAGGTAGGATTTCGGAGTCTGTAATATGGGGTTTAAGCCAAGTTTTAGAGATGGCTAGGATGTCGGGTTGATTATGATTAATCCAGGCTTGTACATGGTGACCTTTTTTGTTTAGGCTCTGGGCATTAATAGTGAAAATCTTCAGAGTGCTAAGAGGAGACGTGGGAAGTGAAGAGAAAGGATGGGGAGTGTTATTTGTTGTAGGTGAGGAAGAGGGTGGAGGCATGGAATGGTTTGTGCTGAGGCAAGGGCCAGGGTTAGGATGAATGTCTCCAGATAAGGCTAGGACATTGTAGGTGGTAAGCTTTGGTGTGTAAGGTTTATACAGTGGGTATTTGTTAGGATTTAGCAGAGTTTTCAGAGAGAGGGTTTTAGTTGAGGCAGAGAAGAGTTTGGGATGAAAAAGATGCAATAGGTTGGGTGGAATAAGGGAGGAGGATATTGAGTGAAAGTGAGAGTGTTGGAGAAGTTGTAGCTGGGGGTTAGGGATAGTTTGAGTAGGAGGGAGGAACGGAGGGGCTTTATGGGAGTAAGATGTAGCAAGACACAATGGTATTAGTAAGATGAGAATGGAGCTGTGAATTTGGAAAGTTAAGTGGAGTTGATAGGGCATGTTAGGGTTGGTGGGGTAGTGTACAGTGAGGAGAAGAGTAATGCGGTGTGCTAGTTCAGGAAGGAAGGTCTAGAAGTGACTGGAGAGAGTTGGGGACTGTAGGCAAGGACAGTGGAGGACTGAATGTGTGAGGGTGTGGGAAATGGAAGTGGGAGGAGAAATGTAGAGAGGGAAGATAGAGTGGAGTACATTCTGATGGGTGAATAAGGGGGGGTAGTAGTGAGAGGGTTGGGAAAAGGGCAGAGGAATTGAGGAAAGAACGAGGGGGAGGGGTAATTGGAATGAGGACTGTGATTGGATAGTAGGTTTGATAGGAGGTGTTTGTTAGGTATAAAAGTAGATGTGTTGGGGTGGGTGGGAATTGGGGGCAGGGTAGGGGAGCTGAGTGAGCCCGCAGGGCGAACGGAGCGGGAACAGACAGGTAAGTGAGCAGTCAGCCAAAAAACTATCAGTAAGCAGTTGGTATCTGAGTTCCTAAGTTGGGACAGTTTAGTTCAGGGGGATAGATAATATTGGTTGTGAAGGAAGTGGTAGCAGGGTAGAGTGAACAGTAAGTAGCAGGTACTTACAAGGATATTCATAGGATGTCTTTTGATTTATTCATGATTAATCAAATGACATTTGATATGTTTCAGTTTATGACTGTGAAACATCCTAAAACTGGAGTGCTTTTTTTGGAGTTCATAAGTTACATTCCAAACAATATCTTGCACCCTTTTCTACCTATCATATCTGCACCAGGTAGTACTATGGGGGTGTATCTTTATTTTTGGATGCATTATATTGGTCCTTAGTTTGCAAAATGACTAGTCATGTTACGGACTCTTAGGATTTTTTGACTTAATTAAGGCACTATCATTTCACTGGTAAGGAGTCTTTTTTATTTATACTTGACATTAAGTCTTTGTATACAAGTATTTCTTTGGATCAAAGCACTGAATATTTAGACTTTATCTCAATATACAGCTTATTCCAATAATTATATTGATACTGTTCACCTTTTGGGCAGCTGCGGTGGTGCAGCGGTTAGTGTTGCCACCTCACAGCAAGAGGTTCTCCAGTTCAATCCCTGGCTGGGGTGCCTACTGTGTGGAGTCTGCATGTCCTCCCTGTGGTCACATGGGTCTCCTCTGGGTGCTCCGTTTTCCTCCCACATCCCAAAGACATGCTGTAGTTGGATTGGCCACTCTAAATTGGCCCTAGGAGTGAGTGAGTGCATGCTTGTGTGTACCTTCTGTGGAAGGTTGGGCGCCGGGCTGGCACCTCAACACCGTAAAACTCCACTGCTAATAATGAGCTGACAGGTGATCCACTGTGGCGACCCCTAACCGGGAAAAAGCCAGAAGAAGAAGATACTGTTTGCCTTTTAATGGAAACTGTGTTGAAAAATAACTTTTTTTATTTTTAATCATTATTACTGTCAGAAGAAATGGGGAGTAGCTGTGGGAGCAACTGTGGCTCCATCTTACACCAATTTAGTGATGGGTTAGTGGAACACTAATATTTTTATTACCTTTTTCATTATATTGGAAGAATGTATTGCAGCTTTGAATAACAGTACAGAATTTTTGACATTTACTATGGCTGCTGTTGGTTATGAAGTCAATTATTCAGACATTTTAGTGACCTGTGACTATGAAAATAAGAAGATTACTAGCAAGTTTTAGAATAACCCTGTCTTGTAAACAATTATTTGCATTATTCCAGTTTTCACCCTGGTTTTATTAAAGGCAATATTCTTAGATGTCAGATTATCAGGTTACCTAGATTAACCACAGAATATCATATTTTTATCTAGTATAAATAAAATTATAGAAATGTTTATAGAGAGAGGTTTAAGTCAAGATTGAGCATGACTGCTGAGGAAATTGTAAGTAAAAAAAAAAACTAATTTTCCAACTATTTTACAATCTGGTATTTGTGTAAAGAGTTCTAGTGATAGTGAGATATTTAAAAAAATGTTCTGCTTTGCAAATGCCTGTTGATGGAAGTAACATACAAAACAATATTACAGAAAACTGGAAGATATTGAAAGGCAAATGTTGATTTTAGTTAGTGTTATAAATTTAAGACCATGTTTTGTTTAAAAAAAAGAAAGTACATTAAAATATTTGCTTGAGAGGGACAATACCTGTGTACCATCCAATCAAACTCAGGAAAAACAACCATTGCTATAGGTATAGCTTTTGTACTGATGTAATTATATTGTGGAAGGTCCACATATTAATATACAGTACTTTGAGAGGTCCTTAGAAATAAAAGCACATCTTGATTTTAATTCTGTAGGCATAACTTATATTGCTATTTATTCATTTTGTGAGACATCCCCATGTAGGTATGACTACATAGAATTTACCAAAAATAATCAAAGAGCACTTATATTATTTTAAAAGCAAAGATATAAACAATGTCTTATATAAGCACACTAGAATTTATAAAGAATGTAAAAAAGTATTTTATTGTGGTGGACAGGATTTTGTTAGATTCAACAGGTGGAAATTATTAAAATTGGTTAAATAAGTTAGAGATGATTTGGCAGATTAACTTGCAATGTGATAAATTTCATGGTTTAAATGATTCTATAAATATCAACTATTTTTAAGCGATAGAAGACTGAATCTGTTGAGTGATAAGTTAAAAAAGTAAAAGTTTACTGACAATATGTGTGGTTTTATAAAAAATTTAAACATGTTTAATTTGTTTAGTTATTGTAATTTGGTGCTAATTAAGAGCTTGAAGTGATTGGACATTAATTTATTGAATGTAGAATAAATGCACCAATGTGATTATTTGTGTTATTTAGAAGAAGCCCAGCATATTTTGTGGACAAAAGCATTTATTTTATTAAATTTCCTTCTTTGGGTTATGCTGTTTGCATTTTTTGAACTAAAAAAAGTTTTATAAAATCTATAAAAGCATGTTTGAGGTTAAAATAGCTACCCAAGCCAAAGATGACCAGAAGGCATTTTTTAGTTATTTTTTTATTTTTATTTTTTAGTTATATTCATAATCTCAAAAGCACAATGAACCAATCATCTGAGCGGATTGTGAATGATGTTACCTAGACTGAGGCTGAAGATACAGCAAACCTACTGGGCAATACATTTAGGTATAAATTTACCCCTCTCTCCCCTCCATCTGTGTCTCAAGATATACATGAAACTAGCTCAACTTCAGCTATCACACAAAACCAAATCCTAAAAGTGGTGTCAAATCCTAAAAGAACTGCATTGAGGGGTCCTGATAATATCCCTGGATGCATCTTAAATAACATGAGGAATGATTTAGCCACATCCTGACAACATTGTTCAGTCTCAGCCTCCATACAAGTTTTGTACCAAGTGAATGGAGGGCAGCTACAGTTATTCCCCTGCATAAGAAAGGACATTCCACAGACCCAGGCAGTTACAGACCCATAAGTCTGAGCAGCCTCATATGCAATGTTATGGAAAAACTTATGGAATTAATCACTCAAGACATATGGAAACTCCAAACACTGGACTCATCTCAGTTTGGATTCATCTAGGCAGGTCATGCTTACTCAAGCTGGTGACTTTTCTGAAAAGGTTGCCAAAGCAATGGATGAAGGCAAATGGTACACACTGCATATCTCAACCTTGCCAAAGCTTTTGGCACAATTCCCACTTAGACATAGTAGAAAAGCTAAATAAAGTAGGAATAAACCCCTATGTCACCCTCTGGAGTGCCAACTAGCTCACAGATAGGACTCAGGTAATCAAAATAGGAGAAATTACCTCCACAAAGAGACCAGTCATCAGGGGATTCCCCCATTGATCTGTGCTTGGACTTCTTCTGTTTGGCTACCTACTTTTCTGAAGTAAAATCCAATACCAAAGGGCTCTGGCTGACTATGTTTGCAGATGACTGCAAGCTAGGAGCAGTTATTGAATCCCCCAGTGGCTTAGCCATACTGCTGAAAGGTTTATTGCAAATAAATAACTGGTACCAAAATCATAGTTCCAATGAATTCCCAAAAATGCATTATTGTATCTATTGGGAAGCCATCTATCCCAGGGAACTACTACATTGACAAAATACTTGTAAGAATTGACCCAGTTGTTTAGAATTTGGGAAATTATGTAGACAGTGACCTACATTTTGACAAACTTGTATCTATTCTTGTAAGAAAGTCCTTCTATATTGCACAGCTTAAAACAAAGGAATTGTGTCCAGATCTAGGGATGTCATTGCCCCCCTTTACTCAGCCCTCATTAGGCCAATCAATGAATATAATGCCCCATTTGGCATGCATCTGTCCAGACACATGCAACAACTGAAATGCCCACCAAGATACCTTACTAAAAGGATACAAGCCCTGTCACTATACTCGGTATCCTACAGACTTCTAAGAGGTGACCTGTGTCTGGCATTCAAGGCATCCTCCAACCCATTGCTGATGGATTTACTGCACATCAACAAGCCATGGCATCAGACATACTCAATCTAGGGATCTAAACCTGTTCTGCAACATCAGCAGAACAGTTTGCAGGGACAGGTATATCTTGTAGAGGGTACTGCTAGTGTGAAATAGACTTCCTTTCCACATAAAACAAAGTTCATTCCTGTCCATCTTCAAGTGCAACTTAGATCTATGGATGAGAAACAAAAAATTTATCGCAGGACTGCAACCTGTGCTACTAATGGACAGAGGCAGCTCCTAAATGCTTCATCCCATGAATAGGTCCCCTCAAGCTATCTATGGTGTGATCCCAGATATTCTCATTAGGGATAATATATAGTTATCAACCATGGTTATAGGTAAGGCCAATCTATAACCAAATGGGATAACTTATTTCAAGCACAATAAGGGAAACTGACTAGGCTTAAAATGGCCCTCAAGGGCAGCTTGCCTAGTACTAACTAATGAACATATGACAGGGGGTGGAGTCTGGACATAAGGAGAACTATACTGCAACAGAAGATAGTTCAACCTGAAAATTCTGGTAGCAAGACATACTACAGAGAAACAAATTACCTAAGCATATACATGGCAGTTTAGAGTAGCCAGGATATATTCATTTAAAAAAACTGAAAATTAGTAAATTGTTTGACTTAATTCCCAAAAAATAATCAAAAATTAAAATGAAAGAAAATGAATACAGTACTACATTAATCTGGAGGTCGATTTCTTCATGTTGTAAGAAAAGACAAGATTAAAAATAAAGGAATTATTCTAAAAATCCATAGGTGAAACCAAACGAAACAAGTAAATAGTAATAAAAGGTCAGCAAATTAATCATTATGACCAGTTTGTTGAAAAATGTAGACAATAAATTATGTTCTGTGGTGTTTCACTTGTACATTCCTGTTTGTCTAAAACTAAACATCATGGGGCTGTTATACCCAGACAGTAATTACAAGTGAATCAGTAAACAATATATTGTAGTACATATTCATAAAATATTTCCTGACTCATACAATACACATAGTGTGCTTATGTGCAAATAAATTAAACTAAAACTATATAAAATTCTGAAGACTTTTGACAAAATTTTGCAGACGTATGGAACTATAAGTTCTTATCTGTTCAGCTCTTAACATCTTTTAGCTAACAACATCTCTTCATAGGACCTGAGAAAGAAAAACAGATCAGACAAAAAGCATTCCATCTGTATAGCATAGTGATCAGTACAATCTTGTGGCACCGTTCAGAATTATGTAATAGGTTTATAAGTGATATCCCACTTTAAACTGTATATTCTTCCTGTATGCAATGTGAATATATTTGACTTATTCTTACCCATAATTACAAAAAAATATCTTTTTTCTTCTAATGCCAGGATTCTGAAAAGACAACACATTTAAACTTACTTGCGGTGGTGGTGCTGCGGTAGCATTGTCGCCTCACAGGTAGACGTTGCCCGTTTGATTCTCAGTTAGAGCGTCTTATGTGTGGCGACATACATGAACAGGCGTTCCTTCGTTGAAGGTTGTGCGTTAGGCCCGGCAAGCCAGCACGTAAAACTCTACTGCCAATCATTAGCAGACCAGAGTTCCGCTGTGGCGACCCCTAACCAGGAAAAGCCAAAAGACACAAACAAACTAAATCTGTCTACATATCAGACAAATGCTGAACCAATCTTTTCTTTCCTGGTGAAAGATAGGTTCAGCATTTATTTGACCTGTACAGATATTATGCATGTCAGTGTATGATGTTCTTCTGTATTTAACACATCTTTAATGTAAACAGAGTTATGTCTCTCGGCCTCTACTGAAAATTGTGCCTTGACCTAGTTGTACAACAGTGTCTTTCATAGACAGACAGATACATAAAGTTGATGCTCAGGCCTGAATTATGAATATCCATAATACAGACCAGCTAGTGCTGCATAAATAAATCGGCATTTTACTTGCAGAATTGGGAGAAATCTTGCAAATATATGTACCATGCACTGGCAGGTCACATGACCTTGGGCTGGTAGCATGCAAGAAGTATACTCATGATGGTGTGTATTCACACATATATCAAACTGCCACTCTGATACAGCACAGGTGCAGGTGTGAGCCCATACAAGATCTACACAGCAAAGTCCCTACTATGTTTATTTTACAAATGAGAAGGAAATAAAGTGATTGGACAATCAGAAAGAGGAAAGAGCAAGCACAGGCGAACACAGATGGTCAATGGAACGAGAAGAGTGCTTTGAGTGAAGAAGGGTATATTTTTTTGCTTGACATGTGCCTATTTTAAAGAAGGGTAGAGAAGTAGATATTGTAGGTATTGTGTAGGTAGGAAGACGGGTAGAGGGACAGCATCAGAGGCAGGGAAACATGTAACACAGACAAAGGCCAATAGGGAGGTGCTGATACAAAAGGAGATGCCATAAAGGAGCTATGCAGTGAGACAGAAGGACTACAAAGGTTGATGGGGAGGACTGGACAACAAACCAGGGAGAGGACTGACACATAAAAAAGGGGAACAACATTAAAAAGGATAGGTTGGGATGAGTTCTGCTCACAGTAACAAACACCATGAGACATCAGTGACTTCCATGACTGCCTCACGCTTGACTCGACTACCGGTGTATTATTAGTCAGGACCATCCCGCTGTGTGATTCTGCATGAAGATGTAGTCCCAAATGCCAATCTGGCTGTCCAGATAATTGTTCCCCTTAGACCTCACCAAACCTTCAGTCTCCCATTGGGTGACCCAACAAGAGTCTCTGGCGATGATATCGAATGAGAAATCTACACCCTCCCATAAGCAACATCAGAGGCCATCAGTGAGATCTCTAAGCTGCCTCCCAAAGGATGACCTTTGTCACCCTGCCAAAAGACTGACCTGGGGAATGCAGGGGATCCAACAGGTACTGCCAGCAAAACAGATGCAGGTTGAGGTGAGGGCTGCAACACCACATCCAGTTCCGAGGTTGACACTACATAAAACATTAACATTAATGGCAAAAAACAAAACATCAAAGAATACATAATATAGTGAAGAAGATGACATCAATAAAGAGAAGTAAAAAAATCAATGAACAGTAAGCTGACCTGCAACTTTGTGCTACAGACACTAAAAGGAGAAAAATACAATCTACAGACCAATGGCAAAATGCAGGGTTGGACAAGATCAAAGTTACCTTGGCACTTCTGTGTAGAACAGTGGTGCAGTGTATGATTGTCAACCATTTTGAGTATAATGAGCATCCAAGCTAAGGAGAAGCAGCCACAAGGTACAAATGAATGTCTCAACCTTGATGAGGTAATACTTTATGAGAAGGTAGCATTTATAGTGTGTCTTTCAGTGGGAAGTGAGGCACAAGGTGGCACTGTGCAACATATACCATCCCTCAGAATACCAACAGAAATACACAAAGGATATGTGATCCCTGTGATAATATTGCACTTTGTCAAACATAAAAGTAAGTGCAGTGGTGTACAACAGTCTGACATCTGTATGCTCATGGGCATTGGAATGGGTACTAACACAGTACAACATGTCAAGCAGACAAAAGCCGTGCACAGCATCTGCATTGTTGTCACTTTGGTATAAGATGCTGATTGATTCAAACTGCAAAAGTATATCGGCAGAGACCTACACCATTAATTGCATTGTGAAAACCAAGGTCAGTGCATTTTGCAATATGATGGCATTGTCAGAAATCCTTGTCAGTAGTAAAGACAGTAGCAGAGATACACTTGCATTTACAACTTATTTGATAAATAAAGTATATCAAAATGGTATGTAATAGTAAAATTAAATAACAGCACTGGAAAGCTGGGCAGTGCTTAGCTAAGCAGGTGAGGCAGAGATATACACATGTGATGGCAAATTAATATACATACCTGATGCCTGGACAGCAATGCTTGTCTCCTCTATCAGACAGTCCATTCTCCCAAATCTTAGCATGTGCTGAAAGACACAAAACAGAAAAACAAAATATGAGCACAGCATACACATGGACATCAGAAACTGCTTATAGATGTACAATAAGGCCTATTTTTAATAGCATTCAACAAGTAGCCATACATACTGCACAGCACACGTGCTTTCTCTTTTTAACCTATTCTTTCCATCCGCAGAGGTCAGGTTAGCACATCTTCATTTTGAAGTACTCATGCCAGTACTGTTCACCAGAGCAGGTGATACCCAGGGCATCAGTGGCCACTCTGGCAAGATGGTGACAGGTATCTGCCTTATACTAGAAGTACTCATAAGTGTCCCCAGCAGGTTTCCTGGTGGATCAGATGCAGCAGGTATAGCAAGATCTTTGTCTGATTTGCTGTACCAAGTAGAAGTCCTTCCAGGTGTCATGGACACTAGCTAGGTTGATATATGGAGGGAAATGATAGCTGAGTTGTGTCAACAAATGTCACAGAAACCGTGCGCCATGCATCAAAAGCAATATGGAATCACAAGGCAGCCCAATGCTAATGTGCAATGGTATGACTACAACAGCATGTGTGGGAAAGTAGTAGTAGATGTGAGCCCATCACATATGGTAGAGAGTGTCTACCAACTTAAACACAGTACATTAGCATGACAGTAAGCTGAAGTTCATGGCACTGATGTGACATTGCACCTCCATAGTCCTTTTGCTCATTTGCAAAAGCTGAAGGGTACATGGTTGTAACAAAGCTGTCCAGGCATATGCCTGCCATATCACAGACTATCATATGTGGATAAGGGCAGGCATAGACTCCACTGTATAATGTGGAACAGATATTATACCATAATATGTATACAATTTAGAAACATTTCAATGAAATTGTTTAATTAACAGAATTGTTGTACTACAAGGCCAGTAACAACATTAATAATTCACATTCTACACTGCTGTGCTCACTGAGCTAGCAATATTTCATTACCATAGCAAGCATACATTAAATTAGAGTATCCTTGAGTGTTATACATAGTAAACGCTGTACTACAGCAACTAGAATAACACACCCTGTGCCCCTCACAGCTGGAACAATGTTAAAGAAAAATGGTCAATAATTCAAATACCTCAGCATCCTCACAGTGTTGGTATTGCAGGCATCCACTGGATTTGATGTGAGAACATGATGTGTATTTAAATGTCAACATGCTATTTCTGTCCTCATAATACTGAACAGTTGTGTCACTTTCATGAGAGTAGTTGTAATTTAAGAGTAGTTGGAGGCATCTGCAAAGCAGATGGTGACGGTGTGCACGGTTACAAACAATGGCTTCAAGAACAGCCCCTAAAAAAGCTGTCTCTCTAATGCAGATGCTGTCTCTAGCATCTTAATATGGTCTAGCTCTCTGTTCACTACAAAATGATTGGGTACAAATTAATTGCCCAAAGGGACTCATTGCTCTAGTTTTATAAATTCCTGTGTCATCCCACCATGTTGTAGATACCCATTTTTATTCACAATACCTCTAATTTCTATAATATTTCTTATTTGCCCATCACTTTACATTCATTTGCATATGATGCTAACCACAATCATTTCTCAGGTAGTGCAACTGCTCACTAAATGTGTCACTGAATTGGACCAGCACTGCATGTCACTGCTCATATCACTATTTCATGTAATACATTACACAACCTGTGACTCAGCCCTGGCTGGGGACCAAATGAATAGAGTGGTACCCCCTCGGGATGATGTCCTGGAGTGCAGAAGAAACATTTAGAATAAATTCCTAGAAAAGACAGGTGACATTTCTAAGATGCCATCATATCTCTGCTAAAAGTCCTAAAGAAAAAAAGATTGGGGGATTGCCGATGTGTCATATATCCACAACATGCATTTATGCAGTATTACAATACAGGGCTTCCTATTAGATGACCAAAGATGCATTCTATCGAATGTGTCTTGGTCGAACGTAAAACAACGAAAAGGCAAAATAGTGAAGCAGCTTTTAAGCGAACTCTTTTCCAGGGAAAGAATTTGCTTGGGCTCTTCCATTACTTTGCCGTTTTTGGCACTGTAGTGCGATCTCGGAGTTGGTATATTTAAGTAGGAGGGGCAAAGCCCCCCACTTTATGTATTCTTTCAATTTGTTTTTTCTTTTTTTTTTTTTTTTTTTGGAACAGCGATTTTTTTCCCTTAGAAAAAAAATTGCTGTTCTGAGCTTTTGAGATTGTAAGTTTTCGCTTATATGGGGTCGATTACTCATCATTCACTTTTTTAAGCGTTCGGTTATATAATATAGACCCACAATACAGATACTGAAAAATTATACAATAGCTGCAGTAAGATCTGCACAATGGCTTGACTGTTTAAGATAAATTGCCTAATAACTGCTATATGGAGCACACACTTGCACAGGCACACAAACTCACAAACAGTAAGCTAAATGCCTGCTTTAATTAAAGCATATTGTTTAATTTCCCTTTTTTGTAAGATTGGAATAATTTTTTTCTGTGACTCTAATTTAGCTTTTCTCCTCGAGTCTCTACTGAAAATGGGCCTTTGGCACAGTTGGACTAACCCGGTTAACAAATGATAATAAATGAAATAAATAAATAAATAAATAATACTCGCAGACAGTAATAACAATTTCTGAATTTTTAACAGTGTGCACTTTTAATTTTGTTTGGGGAAGCACATGCCATTTCATTTAAGGTATTGCACTCACTGTCAATGAATATGTTGCTTGTCACTTCATTATCATGACATTTACTAGCAAAATATCCAGATTAAAAATATTAAAAGGAGTTTCTCTCAGACATGCCCTCTAGCTTGTTTTAATTTGCTGTAGACATTTCCTGATGAATTGTCTGTACAGTAAAGTTTCATGAATGCACAGACTAATGTAACATTTTCTCAATCTAATTTGTCCTAATTCTATACATACTGAAGAAAATGCAGTTCTCAATTGTTATGCAACTAAATAACACACTTCACTAAAGGAAAAGTGGATCTGAAATACCAATATAATTTGTATATTTAAAGCATTACTTTATATGTCTTTACAAAGAAATCCAGGACATATTCTAGCCAGATGTATCTTCAAATTTAAGACAATTGCAGGTATTCATAGATATTTAGGCCATTTTGCAGTACATATTAACATGGGTATCATGCAAGGTGGGCAAGTCACTGAGAGCATGGTCATGCAATATTCATTATAGTGCAGTGTGTTCTACATGTTACTGAGTGGATAATGGCAGGGAAATGGTGATTTCCATGCAAGTGAGCTAGATGGGGTATGCAAATGATAGAACTTAAAGTAGTGGACCAATTCAGAAATATATAAGGTATCAGTTAGGGGGCTGCTGTATGCAGTGGCAGCAACTGTAGCTCAGCAGGATGTATTAATTGCCATGACTGGGAACCAGTGTCCTCAGTGTTGTCCATCTCAGTCATCTATGTCTGTAAAAGAGGTACATAAAAATGGTTGTTATACCAGCACTTGAGTGACCAGCAGGTTATGAGCCATTACTGTGTGACAGAGAGACTACACATGGCATTGTCAAACTGTGTCATCCACAAATGGAATAATTGAGAATGATGCATTGTAAAGCCATTCCTGTAGACACACAGCAAACTTGCAGCATAATCTAATTTTGTACTGTATTGTAGTCAGTTTGTTTTATTTTATTTTATTTTGAATATGTCAACCAGGGCAGAACACTGATCACATTGGACCTATTGTTTTAGTTGTGAAGTTAAGCTTGCCATTGTTAACTTTTTACAGAATAGGTTATTACAAAAACTGTATATGCCTTGTGTTATTTCTTAATTTACCTTTTGAATGAAAATTAAGTGTAAATTAAGTGTATGTTAAGTGTCTAGATATATTTATACTGCCTTCCTCCATAATTTACAGTTACAAACCAAGCAGTTTACATCAGAGCTACAAAATAATACTGTATAACTCTGATGTTAGGCTGAGATGAAAGTGAAAGGAAAATTATAACTACAATGTATTTCAACTTATAGCTTCCAGTCACTATACACTGTCCCCACTCCCAGGTCACAGCAATGATCACTTTATTTTGATTACCTTAACTGCTCTTTGATTTTATCTGCAGACTGTTCCCAATCAAACAGACACCTGCAGTCACCTATCATGTCTGTTTGGCAAAAGAAGTGAAATAACAGCCACAGTAACTTATTTCTTCTTTCTATTTATGACAACCCACTCCCATGTTGACTGCTACAAAATCAAATTTAGAGAATAAATAGAAAAATAAATAGAACTGTATTGTGCTATGGACAATATGTACTGTTTCTACTGCTCATCTCTCTATTTGATTTCCTGAGAGAAAAGTGAAAGAGTGATCCAGTAATTTATTTCAACTTGGATCTTTCCAACACTTTCCCTGCTCCCATCCCACCAAACCAAATAAATAAAACAAATGTGATTAACCTGGAGCCTGACATTTGCTTTCTTCCCCCAGCTGTATCCAAAATTATAGTAATTTCTGGCACTTAGATATAGTTATCAAAACTGGTAAAAACAAACAAAGAAAAATAAATAAATAAATAACCAGAATAATGTATTTCTGGTTGCTATTACAATACTCAATTTGTAGGGGATATCTCACACACTGATTGCAGGAAAGTAATTAAAATATGCATCTGTATTCTGCTATAGTTCTATCTGCATTCCTGCCAGAAATTTTAAGAAAAGCACATACCTGCAAGAGAAAACCATAATAGATTACCCATGTCCATACTTCTTTGTAATCTATGGGAGCACAACTAGAGATTATCAGGAAATCACTGTGACCTGTTCCTACAACCAACCAGTTGTAGATGCTTATAGTGTTTATTCATAAAATATGGGCTGCCTATCCACTTCTTGTTACTATGTTTGTGAGTTAGAGGTGAAAAGTCATGGAAATAAATAGCATTACCTCTCATTGCAGCTAACATTTTCCATTAATTTTAATGGGAGGAGACAGGGTGATTATATGACTATTACGGCTACTGTACTAAACAAATAATTATCCTGCACATGTGATGTGAGATGATAAACAAAAAACTATTGTTCTTATTTTAAAACTGACTTTGTACTGATTTCAAAATAAAAATAAGAAAACATGCACTAAACAAATAATCTCAGTCCCACACCAGTGGTTCAACCATGCAAAGATATCCCACAGCCCACAGGTAAAGTGTTAATGCCTTATAAAAATATATGATAGGTGAACTTTTAACAATTAATATTAATAAGGCATTATCTGCAATGAACAACATTTTAGATGTGTAATCATAATTTATCCGAAACTTGTTTTTTAATTTTGTTGTATAGTGTGCTAGTGGTTCTGCTGCTAAAGCAAACAAGGAAGATGAGAGAGGAAAACCAGCTTTTGTTATATTTTATTTGCTGTGAGCACAAATTCCTATCTAAACATATGATAAATAATTGCCATATAATTGTCTAATTAAATTTATGTATGAAATTTTGAAAATCAAATATCTCTAGAACTCACCAAATAAATGTACTTAATTAAAAGAAAATCAGAAATCTATTCAGTCTCTAGTCAAACAACTAGATTATTAATATTTACATAATTAACATTTTTATTTTTCTAATATAATCTTGTGCTTGTCTCCAAAATCAAAATCCAGACTGTCCTTTGTCTATCAAAGAAGGCAATATTTTTTTAGTCTTTTAGAAAACAATAATATAAAGATATTACAGTATGTTACTAGGAAAGAGATTGGCCTATAAGGTGAATATACGTTTGGCTCCTTTTCTGGTTTTAATATTGGGGGTAGTTAATATATATTTCAAAAAAGGAAGAATAACATTATAATTCTGTATATCAAAAAAACATTTTAAACAAATTAATAAAATTTTAGGCACTATTTTGTATAATTCAGCAAGTATCGCATTTATTGATGGAGCATTATTTCTTTTTATTACATTTAATTAATGTGCTTAGTTATAGTTTGAAAGACTTATATGCTTTAAGCAAAATTTGATGTTTTATTTTTTTTCATTTGATAAGCTACCTTTAATACTTCTATATGAAAAAATAATCTTGAGAATTCTCAGTCAGACTTTCTTGTCTTCCCTGTTAATACTTTCATAATATTGCTTAAATGCAAATTAAATACATGCAGTGTCTGGCAATTTTCTTTTGCTTGCTTTGATTTTATTTAGTTATAATCTTGGATATTGATTATAAAATATGACTGCAATATTTACATTTTCTAGGCCTATTTCTAGTTTATAATCCAGTACTTATTTGTGTTTGCTATTTAAGGCCCTAACTGTGCCTAGAATCATGTTTCTAAACCTTAAGTTTAGCAACATTTTTTTTTCAGTTGCATTTTACCCCATTATTTTTTGTTACAAAGTCAAGACACAGTTTTCCTTAATAAGTATGATTTTAGGACAATCTCATAAATTAGTATAATTTACCAAACTATCATCATTAATTAAGAGGCAGTCTTTAGTTGCTTTATCCAATACTTAAATTCTTTAAATTGCACCATACATAAAGGGAGTTCCATTGGCTGTTGGTTTTATTTTATTTTATCTTATTTATTTTATTTTATTTGTAATTAATACTTTATAAGTAATAGAATGACAATCAGATAATGGACATGAGTACAATAACAAAACTAGCTTTATAACTCGAAACATTATGTATGCTAATTATATCGATATGTAATTGGGTCCTAAAGCATAGAAGTAATGTTAAAAATAGTTATATTAATCAGAACCATATAAATCTTTTAGATTTCAGGCAGTTTCTTAAACTTTAACAAAGGCTGAAAATCTTTATTTTCTCTCCCTCTCTCTTTACATGAGCATTTTAATTGTTTATAATCAGTTTAACTCACTGCAAAGATCAGATTACCTTTCAGATTGTCTGATAATATACCTAAATATAAGTATAAGTCTGCAATCACACAAACAAACACACACACACACACGCACACACATGCATATATATATATATATATATATATATTGCAGACCTTACTCTAAGTTTTTGATTCCAGTATATATCAGATCATGAAATATGTCTAATATGATATTTAGTTATTCCCATGAGAAACATTGCTTTGGTGTGACTACAGGAATGTGTGTTACTTGCTATAATGGTGTTATTTCGTCACACAATAGTAACTTCTCATCTTACCTATTTTATTGCTTATAAGAAATTTATAATCATTGTTTGATCAACTAATGTTTAAGGACCTAACTTTTAGTGTTGTCATTTGCATTTCAAAAACATATATTTTGATTTTGTTAAACCCTTTGTGTGAAACAGTTGTATACGAAATGGGCTATTTCAAACTTGTGAAACTTTGGGGAAAAAAGGTAACTTTATTTTTTTATGATGCTCCTTTCATGCTATTGATGTTTAAACTTCAACACATAGCAAATCTGCTAAGCATTTTATGGAACCCCACATTGCCTAGTCTGATTAGGAAATGTTAGGCAAACTATTCAGTATCTTAATCTAAAACATGCTTTCTGTCTGTGCAACAATGAATCTAGCTCTTGATGCTGCAACAGGGAAACAAAAAACTTGTATCAAATTTAAAAAATAAATAAATATCCTTTCCATTCTTATGACTGCATTTTAGAACTAATCTGAAATACTGAATACTGAACATTGCAGCCAACTTCTTAATAATGAGAAAATCCAAGAAGGACAAGATATAGTAAATCCCATAAAGTATTCTACCTATATTTGTCTCGTCTTAATAAATATCATCATACAAAGTTTGTATGGATAATTTTCATTAACAACCATACTAATTTCCCATACTATATCTTCAATTCATCATTTGTAGTACAGTTCAACCATGAAAGAGTGCCAAGTGTGCAAGTTGCTTATTTTCTTAGTCCATATACTCTATTCCCTTTCTAAGTAATTTAACTTCAGTCTGTCTTTATAATGCCCGATGTCAGTAGTGTTTTATAGTAAACAATAAATAATAGGCTTTCTTGTTAATCAAATTCATCTCCTGTAGCACATTTCCATTATCAAATAATGAAATATTTTAACCATTAAATAAGGATGACAAGTCTTGATGGTTTATATTCTTTTAATTTTGTGTTCTTTATCCTTGCTTCTTGTTGATATGTATTATTCTCTGAAACAGTAATTGGGAGTCTGCTACTCTGTTTTATAAATTTTAAGACATGATACAAAATTTCAGACTGCAGACAGCAGTTCTAAGTTATTTCAGTATTTAATGTCACTGTTTGTCATAACAAAGTCCAGGTAAGAATACAAATGCCATTAATAAATATATATTTATTAGGAGTTACTTACTTTAGTAAAAGTAACAATGTTCCTTTATATCACAGACTAACATATTGCCGTCTTCATTATTCTTACTTTGGTGATATTTCTGTCAGTGTTTCTTCTTCTCTAATAATATTTATTCTCTTCTCTTCTAAGATACCAGTTAAGCAATATTTTATAAACGAATCATTAGCTGTTTATTGTCTACTAAGAATTATATATTTAACTGATGACATTATAGCAACTTTATCATTATTTTTGACAATTGATATAGATATAAGTGTTAAACCAGTATATGTAACAAAGAATATAAAATGCTGTCTTTGACATTCATCATAACAGTTAACAATTTACGTCGGTTTTATGAATAAAGGAACTTTTACACAAACGGTGTTACAAAGATTTACAATTTGGTACACTCTACGTTCAAGGGATTTATCTCAGCGTGGTTTTTGGTGTTTTACTAGTTTGGTTGGACCACTTTGTCACATGTTGAGCTTTACTAATAATTTAAATCTCATTACAAAATATACAACCTTAACTTGTAATTATATATCTATAACTTCTAATCTGAACAAATTACTAGAGCATAAACTCCAGCAAAAGAAATGTTATTGCTAGTAAAACCAAAAGAAATCATAAAGCACTAAAATTAATTTTTAGGTATCTATACTCTAAAGATAATGCAGTATCTTCTTCAAGAGAAACCTTGACGAGTGGATGGGAAACAGAAAGTTTACCCCAGGGATCACTTCAATGGCTCTGCTGGACAGAGGCACAGGGAACAAATCTAAGGGGGCGGCGAAAGCCTACACATTCCAGCTAGGCTCATAAATGCCTTTGGGCAGATAGCCTAGTACCTACCTATGAACCTATGAACCTATTATAACACCTAACAGTTTAGTGCTTGGAACGACTTTGATAATGGTGTTGTTTTTGACCTGGATAGTGAAATAATGCTTTTTGATGAGAGCAGTTTTTTGGGGGGGTGAATATTAGGAGTTTAGTTTTACTGGGGTTTAGAGCGAGGTGGCTGTTGGAAATCCAAGTTTTGGTGGATGTAAAGGCATTTTGGGTAAGTATTTGAAGTTTGGATATGGACTTGGTATTGCATATTATAATAGAACCATCTGCATATTTGACTATGGTGCTTTGAGTAAGAGTAGTATGATAGTTGTTGATGAATATGCTAAATAACAAGGGGCCCAGTATGGATCCTTGGCGAATGCTTGTAGCTGTGTTAAGAAAAGGTGAGAAAGAATGTTGCCATTTGGTGGATTGTTGCCTGTTGGAGAGATAGTTAGAAAACCATGTTAGTGTGAGAGGTAAAATGCATAAGATGGAGAGTTTGGTGAGAAGAAGTGAATGGGATAGCATATCAAAGGCTTTAGAGAGATCAAGAAAGAGTGCATAGACAATGTTCCAGTGTTACAGGCCTGATTAACTGTGCCCATGAAGGAAATGAGAGCTGTGGTAGTACTGTGTCCAGGCCTGAAACCATGCTGAGTGGGAGAGCGGGTTTGGTTTTGAACTAGGGGGTTTAGAAGCTGAGTATGGATATGTTTTTCTAGGATTTTGGAGATGGGAGAGAGAATTCCAATGGGTCAGAAGTTGGAGATGTCACAGTTTTTGCCACCTTTGTGCAGAGGGAGAATATAGGCCTTCTTCCAAATTTGAGGTACTTGGGACTCCTGAATTGCTCTATTGATAAGTATGCTAATGGGGACAGCAATGGTGCTTGCAGATATCTGTAGGAATTCAGCAGGTAGGTTGGCAGGTTCATTAGTACAAGGTTTGAGCTTATGTACATAGACTTCCTATACATGTCAAGCAGAGCACCCACTGGCCTTCTTCAAGAGAAATTTTGATGAGCGGATGGGCAATAGAAAATTCACCCCAGGGATCACTCCAGTGGCTTTACTTGACAGAGGCACTGGGAAATAAGGTCGGGTGGCATGATGCCAGGGTAATCCTATGGGCTAGGCTTGTAAAGGCTCCAGGGCCATTAGCCTAGTACACACCTATGAACATATTATATACATTAGATTAGAAACACAAAATTAGTAGAATGTTCTCATATACATATGTAATAATGTGCATTGTTTAAAGTATATTCCTGTCATATTACCATATACATTGAAATTAACTTGAAGAATGTCTTGTAAACATTCATTCAAGTTTACTAAAGATCAAGTCTAAAATAAAGCAAATATTTAATTCATTGTATGGCATTACAATAAAAGAAAGCTGTATCTAAATCTGCATCACATTTCAGTTTATAAAGGAAAATAGTTTTGTATCTTTATCTTTTTATATGTGCTTGCTTAAATAACAAAAATATCATTATCTGCATAACAAATACATGAATAATACTTCTCATAACCTAAATATCTCAGTTTGTGTTCACTCATCAAATATATACTACTTAATAATCTGACTGTGGAAAGTATGACCATCTAGTTTACATTCACATGCAGCCCATAAAATACATCTGTTCCCAGAATTGTTCCTTATTAAGTGCCCAGGTGTGTGCGCTTTATTAAGTGCCCAGGTGTGTGTGCCTTATTAAGTGCCCAAATGTGTGTGTGTGGGTGTGTGTGTGTGTGTGTGTGTGTGTGTGTGTGTGTGTGTGTGTGTGTGTGTGCCTGTGTGGGTGCGTGCGTGTATGTGTGTGTGTGTGTGTGTGTGTGTGTGTGTGTGTGTGTGTGTGTGTGTGTGTGTATGTGTGTGTGTGTGTGTGTGTAGGTTTACTATCACAATTTTGAAGCTCACAAACTCGAAAATCACACTCAGAGATCATAGTATTTAAAGACCAAAATGCTGAAGACCACAATGTCTAAAAATCTCAACTATTAAATCCCTGTACCAAGTGTGACCCTAAAAAGAGTGATAATATGAGTTCTGTAAGGGTGAGTGTGTGTGTGTGGTGGGGGAGGGGGCAAGTTCAAGAGTTTGGTATTATGGTCTTCAGCATTTTGGTCTTTAAATACTATGGCTTTGGGATTGTGAGCTTCAAGATTGTGGAAAAGTAAAGCATACAGACAGATAGATATGCATGCATGCACTCATATAATATATATCTTCGTATGGACACTTTGTGGCTTGTTTCATGACTCTGGATACTTAATTGAGAATAGTTATTTTTTGTGATTCCAACTCTAGGAAATCTTCTCAGGTTTTGTCAATCTGTTTCCGCAAGGTGTGTAAGTAAACTTTAAAGACTATAAAATTATAACATTCAAGGTCCTATAGTAGCAAACAAAAATAATATAGTTAGGTGCATTAGTAGCTTGTTAACTCTGAACAGTAATCCCAAACTGGATGACAGTATTAAGATATCCAGTACATTAAAAAGGACTTCTCTCAAATAGTGCAATTAATAAGAACAAATGCTCTGTTACAAACTTTTGATAATGATGAATGTACCATATGGTACATACAGACAATATCACAACGCATGTTTACATGAGCATGTATGTTTGTTTCATTACTTATTGATTCCTGGCTTCAAACTTCAGCAAGATAGTCTCAAACTAAAATAAAGCCACAGTTACCATAGTGTCACAGGTTCACTAGCAGCCTAGAATGAAAAAGACTATAGGGACCCAAAGAGAAAGGTCAACATTTTAATAAACAACCTCTCACTCATTGCATGCCTCCTTATTGCTCAGAACTATAAATAGCCATCGAACTTAACTGAAAATTAACACAGGCAAATTGGAAAAACTATAGTATAAAAGACAGTAATTGTGGAATTGAGGCCAGTGGGAAATGGTGGGTAGAAAGTGGTTCCTGTTATGGCAACATTCTGGAAGATAGATCAACTGGAGGAACTGCTGGTGGAAGAGGCAGCTGAGGAGTAGAGTATTGTGGAAAATCAAATGAAAGGATGTCAAGCTTTGACAGCAGTGGTAAGAGCATTTCATTCTGATTTTTTCTTCTCTGTATGTTGCCAACATGGCATTGCACATACCTATGCATACAGTACTTAGAAAGGGTTCTTTAAATGACAATGCATTACCTCTTCAATGAACATAATACCTGCTGTATTATCACATCATCAGCTTCATTGGACAGCCATCAAATAAGGACACATATTCATTCTTTAAAGTCAAAGTTTTGAGCAATATTTTTACTGGTGACATGTCCGTTTTAGCAACAACACATAATTAAATTTCACTTTATTTTTTTAATTAGTTTGTTAGCCAAACAGCAACATTGACTTCAGTAGAAGACTAATTTTCAGTTTCAGAAGTGACCAAAGAAGACAAGAAAACTAAATGACTTATTTAAGGTCATAACATATAAAAATGCCAGTTTATGAGTTTCACATCCAAATCTCTTGCACTATAGCCTAACAGAATAACTAGTAGGAATGACTGCCTCCCAAGAAATAGCATTGTCCGAAATGCGGTACCAAACAACTTAAAATTGTTGCCAGAAAATTAAGTTATTGGTATGGGATGTTGTGCAGTAAACTAACTTGTAGAATTTTTGACCATTGCATACTGCTTGGTGTTTTAAGGCATTTTGGTTTAGTGCAACATGCTAAGCCATCTTTCTAGTTTACATACACTTCCTAATGATGGCCTTTTATGAGCAGTGAAGTTTGACACAGACGACTTTGTCACGAGACTGCTTAATGTGGGATGGAGGGGTGCTGGGTGGTAGCTGTGCTAGGTTATTTGGGTGGCTGAGAAGGATCAGGAAAGGGTTAAGTGAGTTGAGATTTGAAGGGAAGTGAGGTAGTGTTAGGGGGTGTGGCTTGAAGGGTTTTTGAAAGGAAATCCAGTGTGAATAAGCACATTTTAGTGTGGTCTAGAAGAGGGTCAGGCCTGACAATCTTCTGTTCCCCCTCTACATGATGGTGGATGGAAAAGTGAGGAATTAAGGTGAGCAGGGATGTTGTCTTTCTTGTTTATCCAAGGTGAGCGGGTACGCTGCCTTGTCTTCAGCTATTGTATATATTGGTAAGTGAGGACACTGCCTGTATGTTGATTTGATTGATGTTTGATAGAGTTTTGTTGTTGCTTTATTAGCTAACTGTATTCAAGGGGTGAGCGGGAACACAGCCCTTATGCTGTTTATGTCTTTTATGTTTCAATAAAGTTATGTGATTAAGCAATTTTTCACAATAAAGGTCATCAAATGTCTGTGGGTGTTTTGGTACACAAGTAGATCTTTCATTGCAAATATACTACAAACTAAATTAAAAAAATAGTATTGATGTGACATGGCCAGGAACATATATGCTGTAACAGAATTATTAGGTGACATGCACTGCTTGCTATTTTAGTAATAAACTAGGAAAACAAAGATTATCGATTATCTGTATAAACTAGCAATTAAGATAATATTGGAGTGGGCTACATTGAGTTGACATAGGCTTGATTTCTACAGCTTTCAGAGGTATGGCATCTGAGTCAGCAAGTCACAACATCAGACAAAAAAACTCTGGTATGATTTCTAAAAGTGACAGATCAGCTTAGTGCATCTAAGGTTAAGATATTTTAAATGAGAAAATAACATTTTAAAGCAGTTTGGTTCATTATAATTTGTGAATGCATAAAAAGGAACAGTGACAGCAGTTTCATGATGAGGAAAGTTGGATGCAGAGGCTATGCTGATAAAGGATTTTATCTCATTAGTGTCAGCATTATTCTTTGACTTCCTAGATGTCATTTGTCATTAGAGCCCTGGACAAAATGACAACAGTTAATATGTGGTGTCATGTTCATTACACTGTAATATAACCTGTTCATGCTTATTATATATATATATATATATATATATATATATATATATATATATATATATATATATATATATATATATATATTCCTTCCTGTCAGCTTGCTTGTTTGACTTCATTGAGAAATCAGTCTCTTTATTTTGTTATGCGTATAATTATTTGCAGTTAAGACATGTTTATTTTCTCTCTCTGACTCACACACCCATACACACACACACACGCACACACGCACACACACACACACACACACACACACACACACACACACACACACACACACACACACACACACATACACACACACACCATACCTCTCAAACTCTTAGTACAAGACATCTGGACAAAGCCTGACAAAATGAAGGGACTAAGGCCCCAAAATAGGGACAAATTTTAAATATTGCTCTTATAAACTTAGAACATTGCTAAAAAACAGGATTTGTGTTAACATGCATTTTCTGAAGAATATGAAGTCTGAAACTCAAATGCATGTTATTATTTAGTGACTTTTATTCTTAAATCATCCCAGTGATTTATCAAAAAAAAACACAATGTTTATGAGGAACCAGCCAAAAATTTGTGAGAGAAGTCCAGACAGTCTGCGAAAATCTGTACATTTGAGAGGTATGATACACACACACACACACACACACACACACACACATTTTTTACTGTACAAATGTTACATATATATGGTATAGAATCATGCCTGAGAACCAGGAAACATCAATGCATAGTACTGCTCCTTGTTAATCCTTAAGTCAAGCCACAATTCTTTGACTCTGACACAGTGCTGTATTTCTTAAAGTATAAATATTATAGTCTGTAAAGCAGAAGATTAGTCAAGTTTGAGATAATGGGGATCCTCTTCATAAAAGATGAGGTTCGGTGATGCAAAGGAAAAAAGAAAGAATGGAGAGAATGAAAATAGTTGAGTACAATCTTAATGATTGTCTAATGAGGGCTTTATCTTCCCTTCATTAATATTGCGATTTTCCCTCCTATCTAGTACTCCTATATTTAATGAGTAGCTGCATGATAACATTTACAACAACCTACATATTTTAGTATATTAGGCAGACTTATGCTAGGTGCACCATTAAACTCACAAAAATCTTACCTTATTAATATATTAGGCAAAATATAAAGACCAGCAGGACACAGAAATCTCTATCTCTGTCTATACACTATGCAGGATAAGAAGGGTGCTATACTCCTGAGTATGTCACCCTGAAAATGAGAAGATGAAGAGAGGTCCCATCTGCCTGAGTTGATGGTGGTTCAGGTGAATGTAAAAGATCCCATGGCACCTATTGAAAATGTTGGGATACCTTTATTTATATGCACAAATAAATCTTATTTACAAAATATTTATATATTTACAAATATTTACAAGTGTGTGTGTGTGTGTGTGTGTGTGTGTGTGTGTGTGTATAAGCACACACACACACACACACACACACACACACACACACACACACATATATGTTTACACATTCATACTAAATTTTCATCCTTGTTAGATCCTACACAGTTTTCTATAACCACCATGTGATTTTACTTAATATTTTTGCTAAAATCCATTTGCTATTAGACATAATTTCATGTATTCTTTCATTCCATATAACTAATATAACACATATTCTTATTTAATCATAACCATGTTTATTTTATCCACTTCTTTTTTATGTTCATAAACATCTTTTTTACATAGTTTTTTGCACAACCTTTTACTCTTTTACATTTCAAAAACATATGATCCTTAGTTTCTTATTCTTGACAATCTAAATATATTCTGTTACTTTTCTTCTTATATGACATATTTCCTTTTACTGCAATTTATCTACTACCAATCTGCACAAAAAACTTGGCTTTCTGATTACGCCATTTGCTTCTTATATTTACAGCTTTATTTTTTTATCTATTAGATTTTTCCCATGGTTTTACATAGTAATGTTTTATCATTACATTCTTATACCATAGTTTTCTATTTTTTCTATATCATCAGTTTTTATTTTCCATAAAAATATTTTGGTAATATTTTGTTTCCTCATATACACAGTTTTTACCATACCCCCAAATTTATCATACTTATATTTATACAATTTTACTACTAATCTCTCATATTTTTCATTTATCCACTTAAAACTTTGTACAGATTTAATGAAACAGCATATGCTACTGGTTAATTAACCCTAAACCTCCTTCTTATTTATGTACATACAAAACTCATCTTTTTATGTGGTTTACTCTAGAACCCCACATTAGTGAAAAAAAAATGATCTGCAATATCTCTTTTTTAACTACTGTTGGCAACATAAATACATTTGCTAATTATGCGATTTTCCCATCAGTACTGAATTTATCAAATAAGCCTTTTTTGAATGATAATTTATATGTTCTCCCGGAAAGATAGGTTTGTTGTTTTTTTCACACTCAATTCTACTTACAAATGTACTCCCAAATGTTATACCTAAGATAGAAATTTCATTCATTGTAAAATATATACCCCCAATCTTTACTATATCACCTAAACCTTTACTTTTTTCTTCATTTAAAGCCATCCCTGTCATCTCTAGACAGTAATTACTGCAAATTATTACTTTTTATCCAGTTTTTGTTTTTTACAATTATTATAATTTCATCTACATATGTTAACAGAATTGGAATTCTTAAACCTTCAGGTGTTATATTCCCTGCCTCCTTAACTTTGTAATTTATTTTACATACTATCACATTCATAACTAATGCAAAGAACATGCAACTCATTGAATATCCATGTTTCATACCACTGTTCATATGTACCTCTTGGCATAACCAGCCATTTCCAAGTATTTGTTCTTTATTATTACTATATGCTGACATATATAATTTCCTAACTTGCGCTCTTATTTTATATTTTTTCATTAATAAAGAAAGTACAATTCCACAGTTGAAGACGACCAAGCCGAAAAGATGTTGTTAAACTGTTTTTAATGGACGTAACAAAAAATACAGAACGGACATCAGCCAAAATTCAATCAAGTGCTTTCGCCTGGTTAATACCAGGCTTTATCAAGATGTAAACTGAAAAAACAAATCACTTTATATACTTATTAACTAGTCACATAACAAGCAATTAATTCAAACTACAAATTCAATTGATTCTATTTTAAAGATACCCTCACATAAAAAACTATGTAAACTTTGGTATCTTATATGGGAAACAAGCATTTACAAAAAATCAAAAATATGTATGTGTTTTAAAACCATGCCTATACACAGAATAAAAAATGTATTCACGTACTAATAAAAATGTATAAAAAAAATATATATTAAAAATTGCAAATTCGTATTCAAGTAAAACAGAATCAGCACCTGACCTAAACATGCAGTGAAATACAATACTTATAAAAATTGACTACTGATAATGTAGTAATGTGTGCACTGTAGTAAAAAATTGTGTAGTACATAACGTTTATAATTTATTCTGTGATGTTATAATCTTGCCCTCCTCAACTTCAGCACACTTACAATACTAACATTATCATTAAGCCCAGGGGGTTTAGTGGCATTTAATTTCAAATGCCACAGCAATTCTCTGTATTCCAGAGATGTTTCCCAGTCACCCCCTCTTGGGTTCTGTGTAACCTGTTTTAAAACCATAAATTTCAACTGCATATTGGAGCATTGTAAAGAGTGCTTATAAAAAGCATTTGTGCCTTTCTTCTTTGAAACATCATAAAGTTGTTCATAAATTCTTTTACTTAAAGATCTCTCAGTTTTACCAATGTAAAAACTGAGACACCGGGTGCATATTCCAAGATATACGACACCTTTAGCCCCACAGTTGTAATAGCCAAATTCTTTGAATTTATATCCCCTTGAAACAATGTACAGACTACTGTTATTAATAATAAAAGGACATTGTTTGCATGCCCCACACTTGTGTGTGCCAAGTCTAGAACTAGACTGTGTATGACTCTTACAAAGTTGCCTCTCAAATAAACCCTTCAGATTAATGTTCCTCCTGTTCACAAAATTAGGTTTATTAGATACTAGTTTATGTATGTCTCCCTGAAGTGTTAGCACTGGCCAATATCTTAATACTGTTTGTTCAACTTGTAAAGAATCTTTAGTAAAAGTGTGAATAAAAGCATTGTGTACATCAGATTGAACATTTTGCTCCACACATCTATCCGTCTCTAAACCTGTGCCCAATAAAGGAAAATATTTGTTTCCTCTATTAGTCATTACTTCTTGCGCTAAGCTATTGACCAGATGAGTTGGATAGCTTCTTTCCAAAAAAAGATGTTTTAAAAAATAAACTTTTTCCAAAAATAGTTCTTCTGTACTGGACATCCTGGATGCCCGGATGAACTGTCCCTTTATTATACCTTTTTTCTGGTGGAAGGGGTGACCGCTATCAAAATGCAGGTTGGAATTTGAAAAGGTAGCTTTTCTATAGAGTTTTGACTGAAAAGCACCAGTGTTTTGATCCTTGAACAGGGAAATATCCAAATAATTCAGGACATCCTCACTAACATTATATGTAAAGGTTAAAAAATGTGTAGAAGAATTGACATAGGTCATAAAGTCCAAAAAATTATTCAGACTTCCCTTCCATAATAAACATACATCATCCAGTAATGCTTATAATGAGTAATAAACTTAGACCAGGGAGTTGAAAATATAAATTTATTCTCCCAGTAATGGAGTACAATGTTGGCATATGACGAGGCACATGGGGCACCCATGGCCACTCCTTTCTTTTGCCTAAACAACTCTCCATTAAAATAAATAAAATTATTTTCAAGGATGATTTCCATAAATTCAACTACCAGCCTAACAATGTTGGGACTAAATCCAGAAAGTGAACATTAGACCTCATTAAACCACTCTAAGCCAGTGGAATGGGGGATACTGGTAAATAATTCCACGATGTCCGTGATTATCATGAAATTAGTTGAATTGTAAAAATTCTTTTCAATACCTTTAAGAAACTCCCAGGAATCTTTGCAAACATGGTCCAAAGATAGAACTAACTTTTTAACAGTTTGGTCAATAAATTTACCCAATGGTTCTACAATACTGCCCGCACCTGCAACAATCGGCCCAAATTTTAAAGGATCCAGACCTTTGTGAACCTTGGGAATCCCAAAAATCACCGGGGTTATGGGTTTGTTAACATGTAAAAAATTCCATAACTTCTCATTAATAGCCCCTTGCATTAGGTGGTCATATAATAAATAATTGATTTTAGAATAAGCTATATTAATCTCATTAATTGAGACCACCTTGTACTGCTCAGTATCTTGCAGCATATTATGCATATGTGTGTCATAAGCCCAATTGTACATTAAAACCACTCCCCCTCCCTTGTCTGGTTTCATAACTCTGACCCCCTCATTTTTGAAAAAGTTGATCAACTGGTATAACTCAGGGTCTAAATTAGTGGGTTGAGAGGACATATTGATTGAATATTGTTTCCTTAAATCCATTTCAACTAGTTCTTCGAATATCTTGAGAACTGGGTGGGTAGGAGGGTTAATTGTACTAGATCTTGTAAAGCCCTCATTTAAACATGTTTGCCCTTTAAATTGAATAGTCAAGTTTAACCGTCTAATAAAAAGTTTTAAATCTAATAATGTCTTGGTTAAATCTAATGAACGTAAAGGAACAAATTGGAAACCCCTGGTAAAAAGCTCAAAGTATTCAGGTGTTAATAGGATATCAGTGAAATTATATATAAAAAAATTATCCTTTTTCATAACCATACAAACACCATCTATGGAATCTGATGTTACTTTCCCAGTGTTCCAGATATCTGGCTCTTCAATTGCGTCTACCTGTGAGGTTTTCCCCAACCCTGTTGTTGGTGTACTGTACCCCTGCCCCCGGTCTGCCCTGGGGGTAGTGAAAACCTGGTGCAAATTCTTATTTGTTTTTTGTGCTAAGCGCTCACTCCTTCTAGGTGGATCCCCTATTGGTGAGGAAACATTATCAATATTGTTGGAATCAATAGCCTTGTCAAAAACATACTTGTTGTTCCACCTACCCATACCTGGTAAGGGATAGGCCATACCATCTCTGTATTCTACAAGGTCTCGCTCCAACTTTCTTATCTTATGATTGACAATTTTAATACAATGCTGGTCAACTTCATGAAAAACATTATCGTATTTTTCTTTTAATAGTAGAGAAGCTTTTATTCTTAACAACAGAGTCATTTAACACATTAAGTTCATTTAACAGAACATCCGCCTTTTCTTCATAATCTTTGATCATTAAATTGAGCATTTACAGTCCTGTTCTGTCAAACAGGCTAATTAATTTGTTGTACAAGTTTGACCCAGGTAGAGCATTGTTTAGAAATTTAAAACTACGCAATCCCTTGGGAATGTGTTGTACTCACACACATTCCCCCAAATAATCAATTTCTAACTGTGTAATTTTATACGCATAAAGCTTGTCACTTAAGTTAGTAAAATCATGTTCAGCACCATTATTGTCATTACAGTGTGCAGAAAAAGTACCTTGTTTAAAAGAAAACTGTTTTGTCCAAACATTGAAGTTAAAATCCTTTGCAACCCCGTTAACTGCATTCAAACGACTAGTTTGTTGCTTCAAGGGCTGTTCCTGTAGATCAGCATTGGCCAATGAAATCTCGCCAGGAAGTACCGCCTGCAAAGCACCATTCAGCCTCTGTGTCAACGGTGATGTAGGTTTCCTCCTCAACACCTATTGTTGGTTGCCAGGTAACCAGGTAAAGGAGTCAATAGTATCCAACGCTAAAATGCTATTCAATTGCGTTAATAAAGATAACACCTGCCTAAATTCTCCTCTGGTCACTGGAGCGTCGTTGGGTTCATCATGGAGTATATTTGGTGTATCTTGAAAGTCCGCTAGGTCTGCGCCTTTAGCCATGGCAAAAAACAGAAAACAAAGTCAAAATTTGCCACAAAAACCAATAAAGAAAGTACAATTCCACAGCTGAAGATGACCAAGCCGAAAAGATGTTGTTAAATTGTCTTTAATGGATGTAACAAAAAATATAGAACGAACATCAGCCAAAATTCAATCAAGCGTTTTCACCTGGTTAATACCAGGCTTTATCAAGATGTAAACTGAAAAAACAAATCACTTTATATACTTATTAACTAGTCACATGGCAAGCAATTAATTCAAACTACAAATTACATTGATTCTATTTTAAAGATACCCTCACATAAAAAACTATGTAAACCTTGGTATCTTATATGGGAAACAAGCATTTACAAAAAATCAAAAATATGTACGAGTTTTCAAACCATGCCTATACACAGAATAAAAAATGTATTCACGTACTAATAAAAATGTATAAAAAAATATATATTAAAAATTGCAAATTCGTATTCAAGTAAAACATAATCAGCACCTGACCTAAACATGCAGTGAAATATAATACTAATTTACGAACATCTTTATGATGTTTCAAAGAAGAAAGACACAAATGCTTTTTATAAGCACTCTTTACAATGTCCCAATATGCAGTTGAAATTTATGGTTTTAGAACAGGTTACACAGAACCCAAGAGGGGGTGACTGGGAAACATCTCTGGAATACAGAGAATTGCTGTGGCAATTGAAATTAAATGCCACTAAACCCCCTGGGCTTAATGATAATGTTAGCATTGTAAGTGTGCTGAAATTGAGGAGGGCAAGATTATAACATCACAGAATAAATTATAAACGTTATGTACTACACAATTTTTTACTACAGTGCACACATTACTACATTATCAGTAGTCAATTTTTATAAGTATTGTATTTCACTGCATGTTTAGGTCAGGTGCTGATTATGTTTTACTTGAATACAAATTTGCAATTTTTAATATATATTTTTAATATATATTTTTTTATACATTTTTATTAGTACGTGAATGCATTTTTTATTCTGTGTATAGGCATGGTTTTAAAACACGTACGTATTTTTGATTTTTTGTAAATGCTTGTTTCCCATGTAAGATACCAAGGTTTACATAGTTTTTTATGTGAGAGTATCTTTAAAATAAAATCAATTGAATTTGTAGTTTGAATTAATTGCTTGCCATGTGACTAGTTAATAAGTATATAAAGTGATTTGTTTTTTCAGTTTACATCTTGATAAAGCCTGGTATTAACCAGGCGAAAGCGCTTGATTGAATTTTGGCTGATGTTCATTCTATATTTTTTGTTACATCCATTAAAGACAGTTTAACAACATCTTTTCGGCTTGGTCGTCTTCAACTGTGGAATTGTACTTTCTTTATTGGTTTTTGCGGCAAATTTTGACTTTGTTTTCTCATTCTTTCATTAACACCTATAAGGCTTCATGTCCAGTTGTGTAAAATGCCTTATTAAGGTCTTGTATTGTGATTTTCACTTCATTTCTGTTCATAATATGATACACAATTTCTCTATTATTAATAATTCTTAACAGCCCTTCCCCTGTATACTATATATGCTGTCTTCCATAATATTTTCCATTTTAATTTTGAATCTCTTTTTTATTATTTTCACAAAGATCTTATAATCATTATTCTTCAGGACTATCAGTCTCCACTATTTTAATTGTCTTCTATCTTTCTTCTTCCTTATGAATTTAGGTATTCCACTACATAATTCTTTATACATAAAACTTTAATTTGAGCATTTATTCAAAAGCTTTAAAAATACTTTTTGCCATTCCCTTAAATGTTTTTTTATATGTCATACCATATTCCATCTGAACTTGCAGCCAAACCTATATTGATGGTCCTAATACTTAATCTAGCTAATTTAAAGAAATATATTTTTCTAAATCTAGCTCATTTAAAGAAATTTCCTATCCCAACTCTGTATTCTCTTTTTCTGTTAGCATTTTAACTTTCCATGTTTTTTCACTACCTTCTTTCTTACTTTAAAATTTTCCTGTACATATTTACTACACTATTCATAATCTTTTCCTGAGTTCTTTCTATTTCTTTTTTTATATTTTTTATTTCGATCATTATACTACCATCTTCCTTTGCTAATCTTCTTAAGTAACTCAGTACTATTTCTCTTTTTCCTTGTAAAAAATATATTTCCTTCTATAACAACTTTTTTGTATTTTTTCTTGATTGTTTTCATTTAATTATTTTTCTTTGTCAAAGTCCTTTCTATCATTATGTTCTAAGTCTTCCAATGCATCCTTATAGGTTCTTTCTACTTTTCTCACATCAAATTGCCACTGTAAAAACATTTTTTTTTATATTTTCCTCAAATATCATCCACTATATAGACCAATTTTTATAAAATGTTCTCATAGTGGCATGATCTTTTCATAACTGCATTATGGATCTCTTTCCTTCTTCATTCCATGCTTTCTCATTTATCATGTTTTACCCATTTGCCTATTTTTATATATTCATTGTTCTCCTGTATCTCTAGACATATTGCAAGATAATTAAAAACTCCTGTTTCAACTACCACCCCTTCTCCTATAACTAAACCTTCTGATACTGTAAAATAATCTATTTCAGTTCTATACATACCCCTTTAGTAAGTTCATTAATTTTTGTTCCAAAGTTTTTACTTACCACATCTTATAACTTCTAACATTTATATCATTTCCTTTAATTTTATGCTTGCCTCTTAAATCACAGTTATAGTCTCCTGTTATTATAATATTCATATTTTATCACTACATAGTTTAAAATCTGATGAAAAAAGCTTTCCCTGTCTTTACAATTAGTATAAGCATATAATGTTATAATTCTATACATTTATTCTTTACATATTAAATCTACAATGGTGAATCTGTCCATTTTTGTTAAAGTTACCACTAATATCTTTACTGTATTTCTACAGAATATGATTATTCCAGAACATCTCTCATTTCCCAAATTCTAGATTATGTTTGTTCCCCATAGTTTGTCTGTAATCTTTCTTTGTTAAAAATCTTGTGTCTTCTAATATAATTATATCCACATCAGAGGTACTACACCACTACAAAATTCTTATTCTTCTCACTATTTACATTTACAGAAAGCACAATAACATTTTCATTTTCCACTTTACTTAAATTCATGGTTTTATAAGTTCATAGCTAATTGCTAGGCTAGTTTTCTTAATAGGTCATTCTAATCCTAGCCAATTTCCTTTCAAAGGTGAGAATCATACACTGTACCTTGAGTCTGCAAGTTAGACACCTCAATCATTATACCAAACCCCAGTCATTGGTTGCATATATTCTTTTTCATCCATTTCCTTTATTTAGTGTGTGTGTTTATCCCTTTAAATTTTATTTTTCTGTCTTTTATCCATTTACCAATAGATTTATTTTTTGTTTACCTTTTAATACCTCCCAGTTGTTGTCTTCTTTATCACTTATTTCAGAACCTTCTATGTCCTCTTTATTATTTTTTCTCATCTAATTTTTCTTCTTTTCATACAACTTCTAAAAATGATTTGCTTTGTTCATTTTCTTCTCTTTCTTTTTTCTCACACTTATTTTTTATGTTTGCAATTCAACCATAAATGTCCATTTTTGTTACATTTATAATATTTCAATTTATATTTTTTGCATCATGTCTCATTTTTCCACAAATAATGCATTCTCATTTGTCACAGTTACTAATCAAATGTCCTTTTTTGTCAAAAAGAACATGTTTTGGGGCGTCCCCAGTATTTTACAACGCCTCTATTTCCTTCCACATGTATTATGATTGGTGTATGTATTTTTTCTCTTTCTATTTTTAACACAATATTACAACCTCAAGCAACAGTCCATAAACCCCTTTTGTTATAAACGTTTGCAATGTCCAGTACTACTTTACTAAAAAGTTTCAAACATCCTTTGAAAGTCTCTTTGTCTGCCTCTGTTTGAAATTGTACATGAATTTTCTTTTCTGTATCTGTGTTAACTGCTTTTATCACACAGAGATTCCATGGGTTCTCTTTTCATATTCTCCAAATAAATTTTCCATTGCAAAAAAATAATGTCAAATATAATGTCAACAAATGTCTCTTTATTAAAAAGAATACATGTTCTTACCTCATGTGCTTTTACACTCGAAGGAGCTACTTAATTGTCCCACACTTCATACTTGTCCATTTCTTTGCTTTCTTTACTTTGAATCCTTGCCAAGTACTTCTGTTTTTCATTTCCATCTGCCTTCTTTTTGAATTGTCTCCATAATGCCCTCACAGTAAACATCCCCTTCATTTTCTGCTTAACTTTGCACCACCATTTCTGCAAATAAATCATCCCTCCTGACTGGAGGGTTGTAATTATAGGAGGGTTGTAATCATACATCCATAACTTGCTGGCCCATCTCCATCAAACAGGTTTCTTTGAAACATTTCCTTAGAATCCTGCACACTTTCTCCAGTCTTGAAATTTGCTTTGTCCTTCATTTCTTTCACCACTTCATCATCTCCTTCTGTCTCCATCTG